>NW_024081054.1:164070-393879 GCF_003009895.1 Hyaena hyaena
AAATAAATAAATAAATAAATAAATAAATAAATAAAAACAAACACCTCTTATCTGGGCACCAGGGTGGCTCAGCCGGTTAAGCGTCCAACTTTGGCTCAGGTCATGATATCATGGTGTGGGTTCGAGCCCCGCTTCAGGCTCTATGCTGACAGCTAGCTCAGAGCCTGGAGCTTGCTTCAGATTCTGTGTCTCCCTCTCTTCTCTGACCTTCCTCTGCTCATGATGTCTCTCTCTCTCTCTGATATAAATAAAACATTAAAAATTTAAAAATTAAATAAAATACCTCTTATCTAATTATAAAGAGTTGTAATATCTTACTTTAAATTTTTGTTATGTACAGTATGTTTTTTTTAAATACTAAATCATTTTTCCACTAGATAAAGAATGACTAAAGCATTTTTCCACCTTTTAAGAATTATGTTTTATTCCCCAAATAGTAGCTATTCTTTTCTGATATTAATGCCTTACTTGCTTTCATTTTTCTACAGTTTGAATTGTTGACAATCCTAATTAATTAAGTAAATCTATAAGATCAGTTTTGAGCAATAAGAGGACCGAAATAGAATATAAAATAAGAGAGCTAAGAAGCTAAAGTGTAAAATCCTTCAGAAAGTTAAGATGAATTACACTTTGTATTGTGTTCATCTGGTAGGTCAAAAATATCTACAGAAAAGTCTCAGGCATTCCAACATGACTGAGAAGAATCACAGCATTGTTTCTGAAGGAATAGCAATTTATAAAATTTAAATTGTGTGTAACTGAATATGTGGTTTAACAAGACCCATAAAAACATGTTTGGAATCCTGGTTTTATTGAAGTTTTCTTACCTGTAAAATAGAAATACTATCATTTACCACTTAACATAATAATTTTTAAAAAGATATCAACCACCTAACTAAGTACTTAGTCATGAGTTAATACAGATTAGTTTTTCCCTTGCATTTATAATAGTTTCAACATACTTAAAACTAACCCACACTCAGTGTCTCCATACAATGTTTCCTTGCCCATGCATTATTAATTATTGCATTTTTTGAAAAAAAAATATTTTAATATTATTCAAATTTAACTCTTATCTTAGGCTTTATTTTTTAATATTTCAATGTGTAATTCATGGCAATTACAAATCTCTTTATAGTAAACATAGGAGAATAATAAGAGGAAAAATAAAATGCCTTTCACTCATTTATTTATTCATTCATCCATCCATTTTTGCAACAAATATTAATTCACATTGGTCAATCACCACCCTATACACTGGAAATTAAAATGAAAAAGTTGAATCATCTGTGTCCCCAGAGAGATTATAAAGTATTTTAATTTTACCCTGCATTAAAAGCTTAAGATAAATACAAAGATTCCTGAAATTTCAAGCCTAGAATGAAGGCATAGGAGAACTAAGAAATGAGAGCTTTTATCAGTCTTTTTTTTTTGGGGGGGGGACAGAGAGACAGAGCATGTGTTGGGGAGGGACAGAGAGAGGAGGGGGAGACACAGAATCAGAAACAGGCTGTAGGCTCTGAGCTGTCAGCACAGAGCTTGAGGACGTGGGGCTTGAAGTAGGGAATGGTCAGATCATGACCTGAGCCGAAGTCAGACGTCCAACGAACTGAGCCACCCAAACGCCCCTCAGCTTTTAAATCACAATGCATTGGAAGTTGAAAAGTAGATACTTGTTTATAACTTTAATAACAATGTAACATGATTCCAAAGATACAACACTGAGGAGGACAAAATTGTTGTCCATAAAGAATTCATTATCTGTAAAATGGAGAAAGAAATTAAACAAAAATTTAAAATCTAACATGATGTATGCTATTATTTATAAATTTATGGCCCATTTGTGGAAGTACATAAAATAAAAATGATAAGAATTTAGTAAATTTTGAGGTGCCTGTGTGGCTCAGTTGGTTGAGTTACCAACTTCAGCTCAGGTCATGATCTCATGACTCAAGAGTTCGAGTCCCGCTTCGGGCTCTGTGCTGACAGCTCAGAGCCTGGAGCCTGCCTCAGATTCTGTGTCTCCCTCTCTCTGCTCCTCCCCTGCTCACGCTCTGTCTCTCTCTCTCTCTCAAAGGATAAATAAACATTAAAAAACTAAAAAAAAAATTTAGTAAATTATATTAAAATGGAAGTTACATATTTCTAAAGTTATATTCCTTAAAGATCCTTTTTTATCTCAACTAACTTTCTCTTTTGTTGTTCCCATGTACTTTCTTAGCATAATTACAAACAAAACTTCATTTCCTTTACACTTAGTGCTTCAGGGATGATGGACTATATCCAGGAAACAAACTGAAGAATGAACACATTTTTGTTTTCCCTAAACATTGAAATAAATTCCTTGGATCTGGAGACTATAATAATGTTTACTGTCAAGCTTAACCTTTGTTTATGATGAAATGACTGATCTATTAGCTTTTGTCAAAATTTTTATAAGAAAATTTTAGCAATGCTCTCCAATTACTTATACGTGGGAAAACAAAAGAAGCAAATAGCCATGTAATCTAATGTTTGATTCAGGGGCCTGAATTCATGTCACATATCTTTAAAGGCATACTTAAAATTTATATAGTCATATTAGTAAAGAAAATATTTAGGATAAAGAGGCAAAAATATAAAACCATTCTTACATAACTAATTTTATGTCTCAGCTGTAAAAAATTTACTTGGTCAAATACTAAGATGAGCTTAAATGTTTGCATACTGAAAAAATTATATTAAAATGGCGAAATGAAAAAAATCTTTTGTTTAAAAATTTAATTCTGAAACCAACACAGTAAAATTTACATATTAACACACTTTAACTAGAGTTTTTAAACATTAATTATGTTATTAGTTTTCTAGTTTTACTTAATGTGATGCATATTTGTCTATATATATATTTTATATATAAATATGCCATATGTGCATTTATATTTTGTTAAATATATAGATACATTAATATAGGTATATGTAAATGTATGTGTGTGTGTTTCCTATCTTTTCTCACTACTCACATATCTTTTCTGACATTCCACTGCATACCACATTAATCCAGACTCCCACTATCAAAGTCCTTTTCTAAAATTTCTTTTAATGTTTTATTTATGAGAGAGAGAGAGAGAGAGAGACAGCGTAAGCAGGGGAGGGTCAGAGAGAGAGGGAGATACAGAATTGGAAGACAGTCTCCAGGCTCTGAGCTAGCTGTCAGCATAGAGCCTGACAAGGGGCTCGAACACACGAACTGAGAGGTCATGACGTGAGCTGAAGTTGGACGCTCAACCAACTGAGCCACACAGGCGCCCCTCAACGACTTTAATAACTTTGTTGCAACCTACTATCTTGAACTGATTTTTTACTAGTATCTACTTGTGTCCTACCTTGTACCCAGACTGGATTGCTTGCGGTTTGGTTGAATCTGTTCTGCCCTCTTGCATTGATCACTTTTTATTTCCATTACATAACTGTTTTGCAACAGAAACTACAGATGACAATTTGGGTAACTGTGTTCATAAGGTCTTTCAGGACTTCCTTAAATAGTTGATATCTCTCATTTATTTGAACTCTTTTTCCATCTTTCTACTAAGACATCACAAACATCTACATACTTACTGGCATAAAAAACAAAATCGTGGATTTTGTGGGTGAGGAATTATGACAAGGCACGGTGAATACGGCTTATCTCTGTTTCTCAGTGTCTGGGGTTTCATTATGGAGACCTGAATAACTAAAAATGATTCAAAAGGTGAGGCTAGAATCATTTTGACATAATTTTATTTACTTGTCTACAGCCTAAACTTAGAAAGCTCAAAGATCACGCTCAGTTGAGACTGTTTACCTAAGCACCTACGTGACAGCACTTCTTGTGCTGGTGACTTCCTCAAAGATGCTATTCTCAGTATACTCAGACCTTACATTGCAACTCAGGGCTTGTTGAGTGATTGTGGCAACAAAGTGGAAGGTGAATAGTATGTTTTGCCTTGTTGCAGAAGTTATGCATTGCAGCTTTGCTAACTGTTATCTAAGGCCAGTTGAGATTCAAGGGGCAGATAATAACATCCCACTTCCAGATAAAAGGAGAGTCAAAGACCTTGAGGCCATTTTAAAAAAATTATAGACCTCTCGATACCATTCTAAGAAACATAATTATAGTTTCCAAGATTATTGTTTTACTTGTTTTTGTTGTTTTCACTGATCTTTGTACCTGGATTCAAACACTTTGAAATCACAGCTATCTTACTGGCTCACAGATCTTTGAGCGGCCGTCACGATAGTATGCAATAGAGGTAGTCCATTGATTTCTTGAGTAATATTGCATTAAATTTCATCTTTGAAAATGGCCATTATTTTGTATTTGAAAAAACAATGAATATGTTTAGCTGATCATACTTATTTACACATGAGCTTGAATATACTCCCACCTACACACCCACACACATGACTGTACTTTATATCATACAATGAGTGTTTAACATAGTTTGTTTTATTCATTTATTTAACAAGTGATTGTTTAGCACCTACTATGAGGCAGACACATGGCTTGGCACTGAGTGTGACATGGTGATTAAGACTGATATATTTTCAGGGGCGCCTGGATGGCTTAGTCGGTTAAGCATCCGACTTTCGCTTAGGTCATGATCTCGCGGTTTGTGGGTTCGAGCCCCGCGTCGGACTCTGTGCTGACTGCCAGCTCAGAGCCTGGAGCCTGTTTCAGATTCTGTGTCTCCCTCTCTCTCTGACCCTCCCCTGCTCACGCTGTCTCTCTCTCTCTCTCCTAGAAATAAATAAAAACATTAAAAAATTAAAACAAAAAAGACTGATATATTTTCTGACTCATGAATTCTGTAGTGTAGTGGTGATGACTAATGTTTATGCCAGTCAAGCATGTTTATTGAATTATAGAATAGAGTTAAGGACCACTAAGAATAGAGCTACAGTCTCCTAATGATTTAGTTAGAAGTATTCATATTCATTTATTTTTGAAAGGAAAACACTTTATTCATATCATATAAATGTTTATTTTACAGCATAACTAATGGTATTAAAACTTTAATACACATATAGACATTTATTATATGCAAGAGAGCAAAAATGATTTTAAATTCTGAAATGATTACATTTAACTAATTACAGTAACTTAGGTCTTACAAAATTGTTCCATACCTCATTTCTACTTAGAATAAAAGAAAATTTTGATAATTATATTGAAGTTAAAATTATATTTTAAAACTTAGTACAGATACAAAATCACAGTTAGTTTTTCTTGAGAAAATGAAATCATATAAATTCAACACATCTATTTATTTATTTTTGCCTTAAAATCATCGCCTTTTTAATATTTGTTATTATATTCTACTATAGTACAGTAAAATTCTATATTTGACTATATTCTACTCTAATTAACTAGGTTAGCATCCTAATCATATGCACTGAATAAATAACTCAATAATACACTAAGAACTTCTCTTTTTGGCTAGCACATTCTTGAATTTTTGGCAAATAGCTTTTTTTTGTGTGTCACCCTATTTAAGTTACACCTCAGACAGCATTACTAACACAAATGGGGGACAATTTTGTCATATACATTGCATACACATCATCATTCAATTACTTAAAGTAGTCTATGTCATTTTTGTGAGTACAGAAATAAGCCTTAGTGCTAATATTGTTTGTCTAAACAAAATTTAAAATTCATTTTTAATGCCCTACTAGCCAGCCCATCTTAAAATAGAATATTTCTGAAATCTGTATAAATTGGTATATAATATCCACCAAAATATATTTTTACTTTATAGATCAGAGTCAATATATGAATAAATATGTATCACAAATCAAAATTCTGAGTATATGTTAAATAAAATTAAATCTAAATCTTGGAAACCTTTTTTTAAAATAATTGCAAAAATGACTCAATGAATCTGGCTTTTGATTTAATGCTACAGCACAGGAAGCAAGAGAGTGATGATAAATAGACTTGATGAAGAGAACAGCATATGCCTCATTGTTTGTCTGTAGTGCTTTACTAAAGAGTATAGTTGCAAACATTCTTTGACAGTGCATTTGCGACGATATGGAGGGGAACCCTATTTATGGATTTAACTGACTGATCTTTGTTAACCTGAGAAGAAGATAATAAAGCCTGTGAATATATGACAGTGCAAATCTGAAGCTGAAATTCATGAAACAATTCTATTGTTCTTGAAACTGACCCAGTTATTGCTTATCTTTAGTTTATTTCAAAGAAAAAGTCTTATTGTATTTAGTTTGTAAAGATAATGTGTGTGTGTTCAAAGTATAAATTCACATTAGGAAAAACTATGGAAGTTTACAAGCTAGATAAAAGAAAAACAAGTGTTCTGGATTCAGGTACTTGTACTTTTACCTTTATGTAAATGTAAAAGAAAATTGGTACAGAATTTTTCTCATTTTAAGCCTAAAAAATTCCATATTACGTTTTGTATTTGAAATATACAATAATGTATCTTTTACCCATAATAAGCATTCGACACTTTTGAAACCTTGAGTCTTTCAAAATTTTCAGTGGGAAAGGAATTAAACAATGTTTAATTGCTTGAGGACACCAGAAAGATAAGTGTCAGACTTTTCTAGGGGAGAGTCAGTGGCAAATTCTACATGTACAATGCTTTCTGTATCATGGATGACTGTAAACAATGAATGTGAGGAAGAATTAATAATTATTCCTCACATTTGCGGTACTGCATTATGTGACAAAGGAATAGTTGTGAGTTCCTTGAATGGCAAGATCATGAATATAAAAGTGACTTCAATGTCACAGGGCAAGTCTGCAGAACAGCCACAGGGCAAATTAGCTTCTCCAAGGCAGTGCCCTTTAGCAAAGGTTTGCTGAAAGTTGGGACAAGGAGCTGAGAGCTACTTTTCACTTCTGGTGCCCAGAATTAACTCCAAGTATTTCTAATGTGAAAGATGTTCCAATATCTGAGATTGAGGTACAAAAATAACCAAAAAGAAAATAAAAAACATCAATACTGTTTACTAAAAACAGAATGTATTGAACAAAAGAATATCTTATTATATATCAAAATTAAGAACTGTAGCATAAATCAATTTAATTATTAAGTTATTAACTAACATTAAAAGTATCTAGTTTAAGCCAGAGCAATAAGCAGCAATATCCAATGCACTGAGTTATTATATTAAAACTTTAGTTTATAGATAAGTTGAAATGTAATAATCATATAGTTTATTATATTAAATGTATTGTTATGTAAGCAAATAATAAATTTACAGAATTTGAACTTTCATAAGATTTATCTTTATGAATATTTAACTACAGTTATCCTAGAAGAGTATTGTTGGGAGGTCACTTTGTCTTTTATAGTTTTCAAAATACAGAATGCAGAAATATTCCACTCTATGTCATCATAACTGTTGGGACATTGAAGTAGCAATCAGAGATCAGATTCAGGTTATAAGCTAAACACATAGTCATAATGAACACCAAAAGTTACATGAATTTTGGGAAAATGTACAGAAAGAATAACAGAACATACATGAAAAGTCACTAACATTCAGATATAGCCAAGGAAGCAAGATATATGAACCTTGGGTGATTTTTTTAAGAAAACTCAAATCTGTTTGTTTCTTGCTACCTTATGCTAACTTGAAATAAATTTGTCATCCAAATGCCAGATTATGAACCAAAACATCTGAAACTTGTCAACTAGTTTTTAAAGACCACACTTTATATACAAGATATTTTATATATCTCTAGCTATATTTATATTTATATCTATCTATAATCTATATCTATATCTATTTCATCTATAACTTTAAAATGAGTTTAGAGGGGTGCCTGAGTGGCTCAGTCAGTTAAGCATCTGACTTCAATTCAGGTAATGATCTTGCAGTTTGTGAGTTCAAGCCCTGCATCTGTCTCTGTGCTGACAGTTCAGAGCCTGGAGCCTGCTTCAGATTCTGCGTCTCCCTCTCTCTCTGCCCTGCCCCTGCTCATGTCCTCTCTCTCTCTCTCTCTCTCTCTCTCTCTTTCTCAAAAATAAACATTAAAAAAAATTTAAATGAGTTTAGATTGTCTCTTTTAAACACTCCATTGTACTAAATCCCTTTTTTCTGTTAATTTATAAGTTGTCTACTCAAGGAATCTTTCAAGTTTGAAACATATATGAGATCTAAATTTGTACATTCCTTGAGTTAGTGAACATCTCAGAGATTCAGAAATAAGCCTATTTTCTATTTTTTTAACATTACAAAAAGGCATTTATCAAATTTTATTATCTATATTCTCAAATGTTTACCTCAACTCAGTTTTAATGATATATTGTATGACTAGTTCTTTTTAATAGAAGTGAAATAAATCAAAAGTAGAGTGAATTATATTCATAATGATATTTTATATTTTTGTGAATGTAACACAGGACAGTTAAATCAGACAATAAGATTCATTAGTTTGACTAGAGCTAAAATACGTAATTATCCATCTTACATTGTTATTTCCCCTTCACCTTTATTGTATACATCTGTATCAATTGAAATGCATAATGGTTAAACATCCTTCATGGAATCTAAATCAGTCCTGCAAATGGTGTTCAGACATATAGAGGCATAGTTATGGTGAGTGAGGGATCAGAGGGTGAGATAATAGGGTAAAATTATGAAGATGGACTGAGAACCCCTCAATTACATTTTCTTAAAAGAAGAAAGTTCTTGTCAATAGCCTCAAAAGTGGAATCTGGGAGTCAGGAGACAGGAAAACTCACAGCAGAACTTAATTTTCGCAAAAACAAGGGCAAAGGATGTGGTTGAAAGTTGAGACAACAAGATAATGGCAATTGCTGCAGTGGTACCTTGGTTTGCCAGTGCTGAGCAGTGGAAGCGGTTTCGGGGGGGGAGGAGGAGTTAAACTGATTTCAGAAAGCAAAAGGACTGTCCCTCAGGCACAACAGAATTGTATAAAAAGGCCTAACTTCTTTCACTCCTATAAGGAAGCAAACAAGGCAAACACGATCTTGGAACTAATAGGAGTGTGTTGCTATTTGCAATTTTGCTGATGCTTGGGGTATTTGGAACAATTATATATAGTGAGTATATGCGTGTTACTCGATTAGAAGAAAATGATAATATTTATAAAATCACATAGTAGGGCAGGATTGTTCTTAGAAAACCTGGCATCTATCATGATCTTATTCTAGATAACTATTTCACTGAAACATTGAAATCCTGAACTTCTTATTTCTTCAGAATTAAATATTTATTTCCAGTCTTCCTACAAAGACTTAGGATGAGAAAATTTGGAGTTAACTAAGCCATTTTTAGCCATTATTATTACTCTAATATATGTAGTGATGCCCAATATTTCAGATTTAAATACAGACTACCCACCATACCATTCCCTAGGGGCTCTTTAATCTTTGTTTTGAATATGTGGTTTTATCTGTTTATGCTGAAATGAAACAATGCATAAACGTTCTTTCATCTTGATACCTCATTTGGTTAAGTTGAAAAAAATAATTAGTATATGTGGTGAGTAGAAATCTTACTTCAAAACTCATCTTTAACCTCATTCCACTGCCACGATGGAAATACATTTTTAATTTGAGATCATTTATTTTTTCTCTTAGCGTTACTTCTGGATGTGTAGACTATGCCATGGGATCAGTAAGGAGAGGCAATAAATCTTGTTTTCTAAGTCAAATATGTACACTATAATATTTCCACCAAGATATCCATAATGGTCTCTAGTCACTGGCCATTGATTCACCCAAAATGCTGTAAAGATGCTCTCTATTCACATTTTTTTTTTTTTAGCTTTTACAGGATTGTAGGTAACTTGACTACTACCTTGCTCCAACTGACTGTGTTTGAATCATTTTGCACCTCAGCGCTATAAGAAATAGAAAACACCGTTTATAAGGACCAGCCTGCTGACACACATTATGTAGACAATTTTTTTTTTAATGTTTATTTATTTCTAGGAGACAGAGAGAGAGACAGCGTGAGCAGGGGAGGGTCAAAGAGAGAGGGAGTCACAGACTGAAACAGGCTCCAGGCTCTGAGCTGGCAGTCAGCACAGAGCCCGACGCGGGGCTCGAACCCACGAACCGTGAGATCATGACCTAAGAGAAAGTCGGACGCTTAACCGACTAAGCCACCCAGGCACCCCAATGTAGACAATTTTTATTGAAGTCCTGAAACTTTTATCTCCTGGTTCTACCCAGGAAGTTATGTAAAAACTGTTTCTCTCTAAAAATTTTCAATCCTGTAAGAAATGGTTGCAGACCCCATTTCATTGGAATCCCATTCCTTCTTGCTTTACCACTGAATTTCTTCCCCTTGTTAAGCCTAGAAGAGTCATTTCTAGTCTTGGAGAGAAGCAAGGAAGAAAGTATTGCTTGTACTAATTCTATATCCTAATAAATATTTTGCCTCTGCGATTGATCTTTAAATTTTTAAATTTTTTTTTAAATTTCTGAGATAGAGACAGCGTGAACAGGGTAGAGTCAGAGAGAGAGAGAAACACAGAAACTGAAACAGTCTCCAGGCTCTGAGCTAGCTGTCAGCACAGAGCCCAATGCGGGGCTTGAACCCACAAATCGTGAGATCATGACCTGAGCTGAAGTCAGATGCTCAAATGACTGAGCCACCCAGGCGCCCCTGCTATGGCTCTTTTAAATTCCCATAGGTGATTAGGGTTTAGGAAACTAAAATACAGGAATGGACTCCCATTTTTTATGTGCTCTATTTTATAGTATATTTTCCTTGAGGCAAACTAGCATGGAATGGCTTAGATGATTTAATAGGAAAAAGACAGTGAAGGTAATAGGAAATCATACTTCAAAAACAATCTTGGGTTACATGCATTATATATGCATATTAAGACTGGAGAGAAAAAGAAAAAAGGAAACTGGCTAATAATTCTCAAAATAATTGTAAAAACGAATAGCAGAGAATCCCTAAATACAACTCAGAACCCTTGAAAAACTAACATGAAACAAAGATGGAAAGAATGTGCTATGATAAACACTAGGGAGAGCAAAATCACAAAGCAGTATGTTAAGTTAATAAAGAATACTTATTGACCAAACATTGTTGTTGTTGTAGGTTGCCTATTGTATGTCAGGCACTAGCATAGTGCCTGAGAATCAAAGCATTGGCAAGATACAATTTCTACCCCAAGGAGTTCAAAAACCGGTGATAAAGACATTGAAACAAAATAGAAAATATATAAGTATAAAATACTTATATATAAGTATATAAGTATCATAAGTATAAAATACAAATGTGAAGGAATTCTCAGAGTGTTGACATAATAGCAATGGTGATGGTGATAGTCTGTGTGTGAGTGAGTGTGTGTGTGTGTGTTTGTGTGTGTGTGTGTGTGTGTGTGTGTATTTGGTGGTTTCTGTGTGGAATGGCACCTGTGTTGAATTTTAGAAGGCACAAGAAGATAGGCAGACAGTAGGGATTGTGCAAATTTACAAATCTACAGACTATCTGTATATAAACAAAAAATAAGACCATTTTAGAAAAGAACTGGCTTACTATAAAATTGTCTTTCTCTCTCTCTCTCTCTCCTTATGTGTGTGTGTAAACATTATAATATTTAATGTCTTCTGTAGAATGTAATTAATTTGTTTCTTTTAATAAAATTACTAATGTAAGACATGAGTTGTCAGGGTCATATGTTTAGATTTACTTTCTTATTGATACTTGATGATAGCTGAAGATGTCAAGGAGAAACAAGCTAGAATGCTTCAGGAAGGAGAGAATTCCATCCCTTTCCTCCATTTAGTTATTACACTTACTATGTACCATGAGCTAGGATACCTGGAAAGGTAGACAATTTATAGTTCTTACCCTCAGAGTACTCATGCTCACAGTGTAATGGCAGAATAGAGAGTACTAAATTGTTAATTATGTAATACAAAATTTATAGACCTGTGAATAAAATACTGAGGAAATCTGAGGAGAAACTGGCTATGTCACCAGGACAGTTCTCAAAGTTTTCACTCAGGAGTTTATACTTGAGTTTATACTTTGTATAAAAGGACAGCAATGGGTCATTCAAAAGAGATGAGAATAAAGACAATTCTGCCAGAGGAGAAAATGCAAGATGTGTAATTTCTGATTCTAGCTAGAATGGAGTAACTAATATTAAACCAGCCCTACCACTATGGACAACTATATAAATGGATGAATTATATGAATCAACTGTCTGCCAACCTTAGACATTAGGCAGAACAAAATTTGTTTTACATGAGAGAGGGGATACTAGCAGGGTGAATCCCCAAACAGGTATCCTAACAGAGGAAACTGATTGTTGCTATAGTAATTTAAACTTGTTCCAACACATTTTTAAATAAAAAGTAGTTCCAATGTCTCCTTTTTCTTATATTGTTAATAGGAGACCAAGAAATTGAGTAGATGAATGTGTAACTAACTAAGTTTAAATTATTTCATACTTACTACCTGATAAGAAGAGTGCTCAATATTTTATACACTCCTGGTCAAGGACTGAATTTATGAGGGTGTAACAAAGTAGCTGGAGTTAAAACATTAACTCAAGTGGAGCTAAGATGATAGGACATATGGGGCACCTGGGTGGCTTAGTCGGTTAAACATCCGACTTTAGCTCAGGTCATGATCTCATGGTCCATTGGTTTGAGCCCTGCATCGGGCTCTGTTCTGACAGCCAGCTCAGAGCCTGGAGTCTGCTTCAGATTCTGTATCTCCCTCTCTCTGATCATCCCCTGCCTCTCTCTCTCTCTCTCTCTCTCTCTCTCTCTCAGAAATAAATAAAACATGAAAAACTTTTTAAAAAGATGATAGGACATATTAGAAGAGATAGAGGAGGGCCGCCTGGGTGGTTCAGTTGGTTAAGTGTCTGACCCTTGATTTTGGCTCAGGTCATGATCTCAGGGTTTGTGAGTTTGATCCCTGGCTTAGGCTCTGCACTGTCAGCAGCAGGTGTAGAGCATGTATGAGATTCTCTGTCTCCTACTCTCCACCCCACCCTCTCTGAAAATATAAACAAATAAAAAGGAAAAAGAAGAAGAGATGGAGGAAGTGTGAAGCCTAACATAACCCCTGGGATATTGAAACCATCTTTCAAGATGGCAGAAATTCATGAAACTCCAAAATGTTTTGGAATGAAAGTATACATTTTAAGATATGGTAAGCCTAATTCATATAGTCTCTTCAAATCTTGGGTAAACATTTAGTATTATTATCCCTGGTAGCTAATGTAACAGGTAAAGACTTGCATACATAGTCAACAGAATACCTAAGTCACACTGGCTCTTAGACAGAGGCAGAAAAGCCTGTGTTCACTGGGTTACAAGTAATATTTGTGATATAAACTACAGTTAAGTTAGTTCATAAATTATGTTTTTATATTGACACTGCCCTCCTAGAGCATCTGTTCTTTTTAGATGAAAATGCAAGGAAGCATGTTTACAGTACAGCATGTGAGGAAAGATTTAGTATTTTAGTTTTATGTTGCCCATTGGTAGACTTGAGTAATTTTTATATTACAAGGAAAAATGGATCCAGAGAGTCTGATATTAAATCCCTAGCAGGGCTCCAAAATGTCAGTTGGATCTTAAGTTAAGCCGTGTTCCTGTGTAAGCTCCATAAAGGGATTGCTGTACCTGTGTATTGATTAGCCACCTGTGGGAGATTGCATTCTGCACGAAAGATAAACATCTACTTGGGGTCCTATTCATTGAAAGAAGGCACTTATTTAAGTGAGGAAATCTAAAACTATTTTTCTTAATCTTGACATTGGCGTGTTTTTCTAAATTATTTTTTATCCTGTATGATTAGCCAAAGAGAAATAAAACCTAGCTCACAGCTTTCCTCAATTGTATATCTCCTGCTATCATTAAATGTGACTATAACATCCACGAAGGCATCTTAACTTCACAAATAATTGACCTCTTCCACTCTCATTACATTCAACTCAGCTTTCTTGAGCTGTAAGTCTCTGGGGCTACACTGCTGTGTGTGACAAATACACAGAAATTCCAATCCATGACCATTACCTCACACTCTCTCAGCTTGCAATCTCTTTAACTCTCACTACATATTTCTTTAATTTTTATTCATTCATTTGTTTATTCAAGCTACAGGGATCAGACCACTACATGATAGTAACTACCTGAACCTTCAAAATTGTATGCTGAAAATATACATACAGATGGCCTATACCTTTAAGGAGCGTTATGTAATGTGTGCATTTTTCAATTAACCAGATTGTACCAATATTAAGAATGATAAAAAGGGATGCCTGGGTGGCTCAATCAGTTGAGCAACTGACTCTTATTTCAGCTCAGGTCATGAACCTGGTGTCATGAAATCCAATCCCATGTTGGGCTCTGTGCTGAGAATGGAGCCTGCTTAAGATTCCCTCTCTTTGGGGCACCTGGTTGGATCAGTTGGTTGAGCATCAGTTGGGTTCGAGCCCCATGTCTGCATCTGTGCTAGCAAGAGCAGAGCCTGCTTGGGATTCTTTCTCTCTCTCTCTCTTCTTTCTCCCTGCACCCCTTCCTACTTTCACTGTCTCTGTCTCAAAATAAATAAACAAAAATTTTAAAAATTCCTTAAATGAAAAAGATTCTATCTCTCTTTCTCTCTCCTCCTCTGGTGTGCTCTCTCTCTAAAATTAAAAAAAAAAAACTACTAAAATGGTAATAAAATACTTTACTTGATATGTGCTGTAGAAACAGAAAGGAATGAATAGCAAACTCTGTCTAGAGGGTTAAGGATTTTTTACAAGAACATGGTCTCAGCACTGAGTCTGAGATAGGTGGGGGAACAGAAGGACCCATGCTGTAAAGCAGCACAGAGGCCAAGGTGCTCTGCGGGTTCAGGGATTATGTTGCCTTGAGTCTCTAAGTATAAAAGATAAGGTTGGAAATATGCCCTGTGTTCAGATCATAAAGAAGCCTGTGGCCAACGTTAAAGATTAGGAATCCTGTGCCACTTTGCAATCTTTAGAATTTGGCTTCAGTTGCCATTAATCAGGACTGGAGTCAAATTCAAGAAGGAGATATAAATCTTTTTCTCACTGTCCTTCATCTAACCTATTGCCACCTTCAAGTCCTATTTCAGAAGTGTGAACTACAATACCTGGCTGAATGATGGAAGAAAGTTGCAAGTTAGACAACGTAATTATGGTGTTGTTAAAACCCATTAATCATGGGAGTGAGTCTACATCCACCCTCTTGATTATTAAACAATAGAAATATTGAAAGATTGACCTCCTATTCAAATGAAAAGAAAAATGACAGCTTCTCCCAGGAAATCATGTACTGGCATTTATTGTCTTTTAGGGCCATGCAGAAAATAGATATTCTAAGGAAATATTAATGTCAAAAATTTTATTTAAAACTATTAGTACTATTTATCTGAAAGCATATATGGGTGTATAAACATATACCAATTTATCTTTTGGTCTTGTTCTTTATCTCTTTCACTCACTTTCTTCCTTTACTGTCTTGGTATCCACTTACTTGGTATCCACTCTCTCACTGATAAAACCACCTCACCATTCCTGTATGACTGTTTTTCCTTTATCAACTTAACTTTGGCTTCTGTTCATGTAAATGGGATTTCATGGATTTCATTAATTTGCAGAATGTGTTCCTGTGTCCCATTTGATATTTTTGTTTCTTATTTTCCAATAAAAGTTCCTTAGAGAGACAACCTGATAGGATCAACAGTTAATGAACGGTTATTTTTACTTCTCCAACTTGTCATACATTACATCCTTTCTGTCTCTCACTATTATAGACAAATTTTACTTCATTTCAGTCTTCACATGTGTCATGTTCTCTTGTGACTGTCGCCAACCCCATCCCTACTTGACCTCACCTTCTCAGTTCACCTCAGCCCTTAGCTGAGATAAGGTATTTCAGGAGTCTCCCTGAAACTGGTTTCAAGTTTTTTTAACTATAGAAAATATTTCTTTATCACAACAATTTGAGAGTACATTTCAATCACCGTATTTGCTTTAGAGTATCCTCCTCTAAACTATCATATTTGTGAAGTCAGAGCACTGTCTGTCTTGACTAATTATTTTATCCATGTGGTTCAGCTTGTTTCCTAGCATATATAACTACTTCCTAAATAAATCTATTACTAAAAGGAGTGAGGAAAACGTCAAATTTTAGTTCAAATTCCTTATTAGCTTTGCCACTTTAAATGTCAATCCCTGAACTTCTCTGGGCTTGAGACTTATAAGCTACATAATGAGAATTTTGGAGTAGATGACAATTACAAATGGTAATATTAGTAATGGCAACATTGATTCCATAACTGATAATACTCAGAAAAAACCCTACTTTCTTCTTACTTTTAAACATTATTTATTTATGTATGTATTTATTTATTTATTTTGAGAGAGAGAGAGAGAGAGAGGGAGAGAGAAAAGAGATTGAGACTATGAGCCATGAGCCAGGAAGGAGAGAGGGAGAGAACGAGAATCCTAAGCAGGCTCCATGCGGTCAGTGCAAAGTGCAATGTGGGGCCAAACCCTACAAACTACAAGATCATGGCCTGGCCCTAAATCAAGAGTGGGACAGTTAACTGAGGCACCCCAAAAAAGAACCTACTTTCTGTTGGCATCGTATTCCATATTGAAGGATCTGTAACAGAGTAATGTTTCTGACTTTATTCTCTTCTTGACAAGAGAAATGATTCACCTGACTGGTAAGACCAGAAGGAAGTGGCCATGAGTGATTCTGCTTCCAGAGAGGCCATGTTCTCTTTTGCTTGCATTGAAAGGGTCAGGTTCTCTTCCTCAGGTGAAGGTCTGCAGTTGACCAATACTGCTCACAACCAGGGAAATAAGTCTGTCTAACTTAGGCCCATTTGCATCTAGACCTAGTCATATCACGAAATCACTTTATCAGTAATGGAGGTGGTATTTGAATTTTCATTTTTCTGACTGTTTCTAATTTGGTTCTATGCTTTAGAGGAAAACATTAAAGTATTATTTAATACTTGTGACCTCTAAATCTCAAGAGGTAACAGCTAAACAGAATCTTAGTTACTTATTCTCTTTTGATCATTTCAGATAGGCAGAAGTATATATTTTTTAACGTTTTTATTTAAATTCCAATTAGTTAATACACAGTGTAATATTAGTTTCAGGTGTACAATTTAGTATTCATCACTTAGATACAACACTCAGTGCTCATTCCAAAAAGTGCCTCCCTTAATCCCCATCACCTATTAATACATCTCCCTACCCACCTCACTTCTGGTAACTATCAATTTGTTCTCTATAGTTGAGTCTGTTTCTTATTATTTTTTTCTCTCTTTTCCCCAAATAATCTTTTATGATTATTTGTTTCTTAAATTTCACATATGAGTGAAATAATATGGCCTTAATATTTTTCTGACAAACTTATTTCACTTAGCATAATACTATCTAGCTCCACCCACATCATTGCAAATAGCATGATTTCATTCTTTTATATGGCTGAGTAATGTATGCATATATGTGAATATATACACATAGGTATATAATATATATATATGTATGTGTCAGTAATAAATGTCTATATATATGTGTATGTATATACATGTGTGTGTGTGTGTGCATACATAGGATAATATGGTAGTTATATTTTTAACTTTTTGAAGAACCTCCATACTGTTTTCCAGAGTGGCTGCACCAGTTTACATTCCCACCAATAGTCTAAGAGGGTTTCCCTTTCTCCGCATCCTTTCCAACACCGTTGTTTCTTATGTTGCTGATTTAAGCCTTTCTGACTGGTGTCAGGTGATATCACATTGTAGTTTTGCTTCGTATTTCCCTAATCATGAGTGATGTTGAGCATCCTTTCATATATCTGTTGGATATCTGTATGTCTTCTTTGGAAAAATGTCTATTAATGTTCCCTGCCCATTTTTTAATTGGATTTTATTGCTGTTTTGGGGTGTGTTGAGTTTTATAAGTTCCTTGTACATTTGGATACTAAACCTTTATTAGATAATTTATTTGCAAATATTTTCTCCCAATCTGTAGGTTGCCTTTTAGTTTTTTGGTTGTTTTCTTCACTGTGCAGAAGCTTTTAATTTTGATGAAGTCCCAATAGTTCATTTTTGCTTTTGTTTCCCTTGCCTCAGGAAACATATCTAGTAAGAAGTTTCAATGGCCAGTGGCGAAGAGGTTACTGCCTATGTTCTAGGATTTTAATGGTTTCTGGTCATATTTAAGTCTTTAATCCATTTTTAACTTACTTTTGTGTAGAGTATAAGAAAGTAGTTCAGTTTCACTCTTTTGCATGTTTTTTTTTACCCAGTTTTCCCAACATCCTTTTTGAAGAAACTGCCTTTATTCCATTGGATATTCTTCTAAGCAGGATATATTTTGAATATTTAATGCATGTGTATTTATGGGTATGCATTCTTATATTTACAAAGATATTTTGTCTTTAACTTATATAGATAATTTAAACTTTTATACTTAACAAACTGAATCTGTAACTGGTTATATTCCTGTTCAGATTCCTTTAGTGGTGCAGGGAAGGACACATATGAGAGCAAGATAATTCCAAAATGGAGATTTGTACATTTTGAAAAGGAAAGAGTCACAGATAAACTGGGAAAATAAATGCTTCTATTTTCCCAATGCTTCTTTTTACATGGCTTAACATAATAAAGATGTTTCATTGTTTTGTGAAAAATATAATAATAGTGAACTTTTTAAGCAAACTGAGCAGTGGTCCTCTTTTCCTCTTGCTGCGTTAAATTGGACTTATTTGAAGGGAGAGTGCTGAACTACCTTCTTGTTCATGTTGGGTCAGCCAGAGGAGTGACTGGCAAGTCCAGCAGGATATTATCTGACTGAATGCAAGGATTGGTCCAGGAGTGGATTTAAGACCTACATAGAGCCAAGTTCTCTTTTCAGGTATTAGAAGGCTGCTGGAGAAGATGAGAACTTATTGTTGAGGTCACGGACCTTAAAAATTATAAAAGCTTAGGACTCACTAGAAATATATTCACTGCTAATGGAGAATTCACATTAGAAGAAGTGGGAAACAATTGGGCAATAGAGAGAAAGAACCAGAAGCCACATGACATTGCTTCAAATCCTAAAATCAGTATTGTGTAAAGCCACCTCTACTCCATATATTCTATATTGTGAAAAAATGCATTTATTTTTCCCCTTAAGCTGCTTAGAAAGGGCTTTCTGATCTCTACCAAGAGTCCTGCCTCACCCATAATAATAAACACATAACATGTGACAGCAAAGATTCTTGAAGTTTAAAAATTATGAAATAAAAAATTTACTTAGGAAGAGTAGAAAGTGATTGAGGGGTTAATGAAATATTATATTTGCTTCAATATCTTTTCCATTAAAATTTTATATTTTTTTAGGAAGCAACAGGAAAATTTGGTGAATGTTGGCATGATATAATGCATATATTAATCTTATTTTTCTGGACTTTTTTTTCTTGAGACAAACCTAATATACAGTTGCAGAAACATATTCTAGTATTGCACTGAAGTTTACCAGAAAAGACAACTTTGACATTAGTAATGTGTCCCATGCTTGCAGTGAGGAAGTTGACAGACATATGGCAAATGTGAACTACACATGGTGTAATGGAAGAATTATGGATTTTAGAATTATATTAATCCACTGCTACCTGTATAGGTGAATTGTGTATATGTAATTGTTACAAAATATTTTAGTTATCATGACAACTTTGCCTGGCAATGATTTTTACCCCTTTTCCAAAGATGAAGAAACTGAGATTCATAACAATAAAATAGTTAACTTCTCAGAACTAGAAGACTTGAAAGTAAATACTCAAATTCAGATTTGTCAGGCATAGTCCTCCAACTGGTTTTCAAGTTTTTGCTTTTTTATGGTACACCTGTTTATTGACCAACACCCCAAGAGGAAAAATGTGGCATTTGGATATTGCTAAAGATATAGAAGAGGAGAATCAAATGGAATGTGCAATGAAGGAGTCTTGAGGAAGACAATACTGCAATTGACCAAAAAAAGAGGCATTATTTTTTTTTTTCAAATCTGAATCAGTAACAGTGAGAGCTCCTGAAGAAAACTTTGTCTACTTTACAGTTTTATGAAAGTTTTATGTCTTTCTGCGAACTGGACAGCACCATAAATAAACATTATCAGGACAATTTCAGAATAAAAGAGCACATATTTCATGTTAAAAGCAACTCTCTAAGTTATTTCCTTGTTTTGTCCTTTTTTATTCAATCTCAACATTTATTCTGTTCAAACAATGCATAAAAATGCAAAAAAATGTATTTTTTTGTAAATTAAAGGCAATTAATAGATTTTTTCTTATTGAGTATTACATCCAATTTCCATATAAAATTATCAAAAACTTTTCTCCCTTAATCTATAATACAATGCAGTGTGACAGGTCATATTTTAACATCGTATATCTAAATTTCTTAGGAGGTTCATCGTAACTTCTATACAGTTGGGAGCCATTTATAGATTTATGAGTTGTTAAAATTTTACATATCTTTAAAATTCAAATAATATATTCACTAAATAATGCCAAGAATATATTTTACTGCCCAAACCATTCTATAAAATACTTCACACCAAAAAAATCAAGGTCAAAGAAAGATGAAATAATATATGTCAAGATATTTTTATTTATAAGGATGAATAATAATTTAAAACTTCCAATCAGACATGATAATATTAATATAGCACTAAAGTCCATTAATCAAAATCAAAATGTTATATGGGTAAACAAAGAAATCATTGCATTAGTTACTTCATTAGTTATCATGTAGAAATAAACATACCTATAAGAATTAAGAATGAAAATTTGGAGCGAATTACTGTGATTCAGTGTTTTACAGTGGTGAATAGATAAACACATTGAAAGATTCTTTCATTTAAAACCCTAGTGTAGCTCTTATTGTTAATTGTATAAAGACATGGCTTTCTTGTTCACTTCTTACATCCATTTTACAGGCATATTTTCTGAAGAGCCTCAACATGTTGTGGTACAAAACTCTTGGTTGATAATTTATGGCATTTGTAAATTGGTCTCAGTTGAGCCATCAATAATTATCACATTAAGTATATCTTGCACAATAATTTTTCTCTGTTTTTGTTTCCTAAGTGGTAAAATAAGTTACAAGAACATGTAGAGCAATATATCTTTATGGAATTTTCGGGCTCTGAAATATGTGATTACTTTTCTGAAATAATCAGAAATCAGGGTGCATTGTAGATCTTTATAATAGTGGGGTAATAATTTTTAATGCCCTGAAAAAATAAGCACTGTTAATTCTCATGTTTTCTATTATAAAATCACCCACTTGAAAATAAATCTGAAGTATCCACATGAAAGTAACCACCAATGAGTGCACACTACATGGTGATTATTGAACAAGGTTGTATTTGGAGTGTGACTTCCTTGGAAACATCACCATGTTTTTCACTCTAGCTTTTGTTAAAAGCTTTACAACTGCTTCTTTTATATATGACCAAAGGATCTCATTAAAGTTAAGATAACAGCATTTATCTCTATTGCACTCATTGGTTCAGACCAGCACCAGCTGGAATTTTCATGGTCTGTGGTTCTACAAACCAACATATTGAGGTCATTTTTTTTGTTGTTTTGTTTTGTTGTTTCTGTCAGTTGCAAATGATGGAAAATGTCAGTTCATGATGAGCAACATCTCCAAAAAGTGTAGTGGCCAACTAATTTAAGCTGACACATAGGGATTTCGTTCACTTTGATGGTTTTATATATTCCCAGACATAATGTGTCTTCAGAAAAAGCCAAAGGTGCCATCTTTTAACCTTTATTTGTGAGAATACTTTACCTCAAGGCCTTAAGGGGTTTTACAGATTTAGCCATTTACAAAATTTCAAAATTTACTCTATATTCTGGTGTTTTTACACTTGATTTTATTCTGGTGTTTTTACACTTGATTTTAACCAGAATTTTATTTTTTGAAAATATGAAATCCTCCTCATTCTGTTTTCAAGGCCCATTTTTGGCTTCTAAATTGCAGCATGGAAGTAAAAGTTAGAAATAAATTTAGAGAATTACCTTAAATAGTTTCCTAACACAAAAGAGACAAACAGAATTTGATCACAATTGACTTTCACCTCTTAATAATTAGTATTTAATTTGATGAAAGCCGAATTTCAAAGTGATGTTGATGATAATGACCAATTTTCGTTATAGTAAAATAAAGTATGTGATGGTCTGAAAGCAAATTCTGTTTCAGTACATATTTAATCATTCACTGGTAATCTTTTGCCTTTTCTAATTTTTGAAATGGATTTTTCCTTCATTAAATTCTATGCAGGAAATATCAGTAAAAATTAATATATCACCATAAAGAAAATGTAGAGAGACATCATAAAAGCAGAACAAGAGAAACAGATACATATAGAAAAAACCCTAAATATAGACTACTCATAATATAATTGAGAATATAAGACAGTAGTATTTTCTTCTGCAAAATGGTAATGTTTTCCATGTGTATAGAGAAATTTTTCAGAAGTTTAAATTATAAAAAGAAATACTGTGAGAGATCTATTACCTCTTCTTTTTATAACCTATCAGGTTATAATTGATGAAATATCAACCTCAAAGTAAAATCAGATGAACACCAGGAATATAAAGCATATTCTGCATAGTTTACCTAATTCTCTCAGATTCAATGGCCTAAGATAAATGATAGTTTGGAGAAAAACCTGTTTTCCATACCATGCTTATCTTAAACTTCAACAGCTCATTTAGCCCTTTGGTAGTGAATGCAGTAAACCTTAAGTAGATGTAGAAAAACGAGAGAGAGGAGATGAAGATGGAGAACATAGAAATTTATATGTAGAAATAAGATTGACTACAAGACTAGGGTTCCATGCAAGACTTATCTGTGTTTCCTCTTTTAGTCAGTGTCCCTTGTTTCTTGCCGTGTGTGTGTGTGTGTGTGTGTGTGTTTGTGTGTGTGTTTCTAAATACTGCTATTGTTCTTTTCTTTCTGGGCCTATTTTAGCAGATTCTTTTGCAAAAGTGAATCTGTGCTTCATGTCTTGTCAGTGTCTCTTGTTGCTTGCTGATGTGTGTGTGTGTGTGTGTGTGTGTGTGTGTGTGTACGTCTGTGTCTCTAAATACCACTATTTCTATTTTCTTTCTAGGTCTATTTTAGCTGACTCTTACTCCAGGTGTCCTCCATCAAAGACTGTCACATTTGGCAAGCTCTCAGTCAGATTGTGTTTGGAAGCCAAATTATATGTGCTTCTCCTTGTGGCCTTGTAATTGCCTACAGGAGAGCAATCAAACATATCAGCTAGAACAATCCTCTGTATCAGTTGGAGACCTTTCTTTAAGCGAGTCACCAGTTTAACACATTTTTGGACAGCTATTTCTGTGGGAAAGAAATCATGTGTCCATCCCAAGGTTTCTTGAATTGAAGAGCAGGATGCATGGTTTTAGAGCTAGAATATGTGAAATACTCAGAAGGTGTGCCTTGTTCTTTTTATGTTGCTAAGTGAAATGATGTAGAAAATCAATATTTGGTGACCCCTTTGAGGAAAATCTGCAAGTCCCAGTCAGTCAAATATTGTTTAACGTTTTTGGAGCCTTTCTTCCTTCACAATAAACTAAGAATGAGAAGCTATTTTGTGTTTGCTAAATAGATTTTCTTCTTTTCTTAAAAAAATTAATATCCACAGATGACACCAAGTAACTTCAGGACACTATTTTTACTCAATTCTCCCTTTGCAAATTCAACAATAATAGCAATTATAGCCAGTGAAACAAAAAGACTATATAACACAAAAAGACTACATGGTTAGTGTGAAATATGGCTTAAGGGGACATACAGGATTTTCATAAAAAACAGAACTGCCAGGTCACCTGGGTGGTTCAGTGGGTTAAGTGCCCTACTTCTGACTTCAGCTCAGGTCATAATTCATAATTGATGAGACTGAGCTCCACCCCTGTTGGCCTCTATACTGACAGCATGGAACCTGCTTGGGATTCTCTCTCTCCCTCTCTTTCTGCCCTTCCCTTGCTCATTCTCTGTCTCTATCTCTGTCTCTTTCTCTCCCTGTCTCTCTCAAAAATAAATAAACATTTTTATTTTAAATTTTTTTTAACGTTTTATTTATTTCTGAGAGAGAGAGAGAGAGACAGCATGAGCGGGGAGGGTCAGAGAGAGAGGGATATACAGAATCTGAAATAGGCTCCAGGCTCTGAGCTGACAGTCAGCACAGAGCCCGACGCAGGGCTCGAACCCATGAACTGTGATATCATGACCTGAGCCGAAGTCGGTCGCTCAACCTACTGAGTCACCCAGGCGCCCCATAAATAAACATTTTTTTAAAAAAGGACTGGCAATTTAATAGCGTGACTAAGAATTCTTGATATTTAAAAACAACGTAATAGGACAATGAAGAAACTATATCATTCAAATCTTCTCTGTGATACCCTAAAAATATACGGGGAAGAGAAAGAGTTTAGGGACGCCTGGGTGGCTCAGTCGGTTCAGCGTCCGAGGCTGGCTCAGATCATGATCTCATGATTCAGAAGTTCGATCCCTGCATTAGGCTCTGTGCTGACAGCTAGCTCAGAGCCTGGAGCTTGCCTCAGATTCTGTGTCTCCCTCTCTCTCTGACCCTCCCCTGTTCACGCTGTCTCTGTCTCTGTCTCTCTCTTTCTCTATCAGAAATAAATAAAACATTAAAAAAATTTTAAAAGAGTTTTTAAAGGATAAAATTACAACACTAGATCCCTTGAAATGAAATATATTTAATTTCAGAAAATACACTACCTTCAAGTCATGAAACTACTAAGTAATATTATTTGGACACTTGTCAAACTGTGTTTTAAACAATAAACTGGGGGGGGGGGGCGGCACCTGGGTAGCTCTCAGTTAAATATCTGACTCTTGGCTTTGGCTCAGGTCTTGATCTCATGGTTCAAGAGTTCAAGCCCTGCATCAGGCTCTGCGCTGTCAGCAGAGCCTGCTTAGGATTCTTAGGAATCTTGCTTAGGATTCTCTTTATTCCTCTCTTTCTTTCCTTCCCTTGCTCTCTTTCTCTCTCTTTCAAAACAAATAAACTTTAAAAAATAAAAACAAATAAACAATCAACTGGGATTACCCTTATCAAACTAATCTCTTGGTTTCAAACACTTAATTTTCCAAAATTGTCAGTCTGTAAGAATAGTGCCAATATCTTATTCATCTACTAATATTTATATATTTCTGAAGATATAAAAGATATTTACCAGTGCTTCTTGAATGAATCAAATAAAACTATAATCACCCATGAACACACAAGACCTCTTACAAGATATAATTAATCCATTATCCTTGGGTGGTTCCCTAGATGCCTATGTATAGCAACTCATCAGGATGATACACTAGGGAACAGGAGAAATTTTACATGCACCGCTGATAAACATTTTTGAAGAGAACTTCCACTGTCTTCTCTTTGACTGAATTAGCCATTTGATGTTGAACCAAGTGTATGCTTATTTGATGAATATATTATACTAAGCAATCCGCAAGTTGTGAAGAGTATTGAGTATTCTTCCTGACTTTTTAAATATCAATGAGGCAGAAGAGAGGAGTTGCCAGATACATTTTCAGTGTTCTAGCTAAACATGAAATTAAGCATTTATGTTGCAAGAACATTGCATACTTCTTTTTATTCAAGTAAGATAACTGTATTATAAACTCTATTTATTTTGCTAATGCACTTTGAAGAAATAAAGACAAAATAGGATGAAGAAATTTTCTTTTATTCTCACTTATTGCACAAAGTGTCTCATGTAAAATCATTTGCAAAAGAATGGTCATTTAGGAGCATTGAACTAAGAGACTTATTTTAGCTATCTTTTTACCCTCACAGAAATAAATATTTTTATAGCATATAGTGCATAGTAGATGTGAAATGAGTATTTAGTAAATGGTACTGAAATCACAATTTCTTCTCCTCATTTTGTCCTTATTTCCCCAAAGTTATAATAAGGTTCAGAAACATATGTAACTAGAATATCAGTTTAATTTGGTTCAATGCTGCACACATTTAAAAAGAATTCCAACCCACAGTACTTTGGTTAGATAATTCCTATTCTTTTCTTGAAATATTAATATATAGCCTCAAAAATGAAAATTTTTTTAATGTTTTTATTTATTTCTAGGAGAGAGAGAGAGAGAGAGACAGCGTGAGCAGGGGAGGGTGAGAGAGAGAGGGAGTCACAGACTGAAACAGGCTCCAGGCTCTCAGCACAGAGCCCGACGCGGGGCTCGAACCCACGAACCGTGAGATCATGACCTAAGCGAAAGTCGGACGCTCAACCGACTAAGCCACCCAGGCGCCCAGAAAATGAAATGCTTTAAGATAAGAATAAGTATGTACCATGACTCTGGACGGTAAAATCTAGGTGGAACTCTACTGTGGGCCTGCTAGGAAAGCTTTAGCTCCCCTAATAAATGAAAGAGACAGATCCTTGATTTCTTCATGCCTTGAACATAAATTAATATCAGGATCTATGGCAAACATATGACTGATAGCACCAAGAGAATGCAGGGAAGTTGAGCCAATATAAACAACTGCCTATTTCCAGATGACGTGTTAATTAGGCAGGATATATATGTGTGTGTGTATATACATATACATTGCTGTGATTCTCAGACATTAAGTATATTTATTATCATTTAGGTTATTGATCCATTTTCATATCTGTTTACTAAGTTCAGATCTTAGTAAAAATGGGAAAATAAAAGGGTAATTGAGTGGCTCAGTCAATTGAGGGGCCAAGTCTTGAATTTGGCCCAGGTCATGATCTCACATGTTGTGAGATCAAGCCTCCTGTAGGGCTCTATGCTGATAGTGTGGAGCCTACTTGGGATTCTCTCTCTCCATCTCTGCCCCTCTCCCTCTCATATTCTTTCTATACCTCTCTCATAATAAATAAATAAGCAGTTTTAAGTAATGGGAAAATGAAGATTATGGTTAGGTTATTCATTTCTCCAGAAATATTATTTATTAAGTGCCTTTTTTTTCCTTTCCAAGTGTATCCTTGGCCTGATGATGGATGAGACAAAAATGTGCACAAAAAAACACTGTTATCCTCATAATATATTAATATTTACAAACACAAGCATACATTATTTAACAAGATAAAAACATTAAATGCTAAAAGGCATAAAAAATATATATAATATGCTCTAACCAAAAAGCATTAAACCTAAAAATCAATCCAAATCAATGACTTTGAAAATATAATAACTTAAAAACATTTTAACAATCACCTAAACATTTAAGTTGTAAAGAAAATATAATTTTTTTGATAGTCTGCACATTATTGAAAGTTAAAGTGTTACATATTAAAATCCATGCCACATGCTCAAAGGTCTATTCAATAAAACTTAAAGCTGTAAATATGTTATTATAAAGCCAAAATCAATAGAATTAATGTTGGAAATATTTAAATTAAAAGATAGTGAATCTCAATTTATTAAGTAGGATACGGGGAATAATTGAACCTAAGTGCGTAAAATAAATAAATTAGGAAAAATCTGAAAATAAAAACTTTTTTATCAGTTCTAAAAAAATCTCCCCCAATTAGTCTTTCTTACAAAACATATAAATGTATACTTTCTTTTTAAGAAGAAAATTATCTAATCATGTCATACAACTATGATAAAATAATGTCATAAACTATATGTATAATATATATAATATAATGTATATAAAACTTTAGTCCAGGTATTAGACTTTCCTGAGTGTAAGGATGCAGAACTTCTTGCATAATGGAGATAGGAAGGAAGGGAGAGAGGGAGGAAGGGAGGGAGGAAGGGAGGAGGGGAGGAAGGGAAGGAGGGAAGGAGAGAGGAAGAAAAGTAATAGAGGAGAGTGAAGGGAGGAAGAAAATATATAAATAAAGAAAAAACTTTTGGAAGAAGGACTGATTTATTGGTTTCTTTGTTTTAATAATTGTTTTGACATGAAGTGAGAGGACAGTTTCAGGTTTTATATGTCTTCTGAAAAAAAAATAATTGGTTAGCTCATTGCTTATTTAAAAATAACCAAGAGTAGACTTAGGCCAGAGCATGGGGCCACTCCCAATTCTGAATAGTTCTGAAACAGGAACTGTAGAATAATAAGCACAAACTCAGAGAGTTTGTTTTCATTTTGGTTTAAGAGCATGTAAGATTTACAGTTAAACTGAACAGAAGAGATTTCTCAAGGGCACCTGGCCAGCTCAGTCAGTAAAGCATATGATTCTTGATCTCAGAGTTGTAAAATTCAAGTCCCATGTTGGCTGTAGAGATTACTTAGAGAGAGAGAGAGAGAGAGAGAGAGAGAGCTTTCTCATATACTTCCTACCCTCACACATACATAGCCTCCCACATTATTAACATACCCCACCAAAGTGCATATGACTTTAACACTTGATGAACATACAATGACACTTTACAATAATCCAAAGCTCATTGTTTATAGTATAGTTTACTCTTGATCTTTTATATTCTATAGGTTTGGATAAATGTATGATGATATGTATCTATCATTATAGTATCAGGCAGAATATTTTCATTGCTCTAAAAATCCCCTGTGCTCTATTTATTCATGTCCCCTCACCACACAAAACCCCAGGTAACCATTGATCTTTTACTTGCTACTGTTTCCATAATTTTGTCTTTTAAAGAATGCCATGTATTTGGAAACTTATAGTGTGTAGACTTTTCAGATTGGCTTCTTTGACTTAGTAATATGCATTTAAAGTTTATCGATGTCTTTTCATGGCTTGAAAGCTCATTTCCTTTTAGCTTTAAGTAATATCCATCTGGATATGAAAAGTTTTTTAAATATATTCACCTACTAAAGCATCTTATTTACTTCCAAGTTTTAGCAATTATTCATAAAGCTATTACATGTACAGGTTTCTGTGTGGACAGAAGTCTTCAATGTGAGGGATAAATGCCAAGAATCATAATTATTACATTTTACGCTGAGTATGTTTGGTGTTTATAAGAAACAGACATAACAAAACAAAATGTAATGCTGTTTTCCAAAGTGGTTACAGCATTTTGTATTCCTACTGGCAAGGCATGGAAATTCCTGTTCCACATTCTCACCTGGATATCCTGTTGATGGTGGGTCAGATTTTGTCCACTCTATTAAGTATATAATATATAAACAACATTGTTGTTTTAATTTTCATTTCTTCTTATGGCATATGGTGTTGAACATCTTTTTAAAAGGTTACTTATTCAAATATCTTCTTTGCTGACATATTTGTTGATAGTCGAGACCCGCTTTATTTTTAAATCCAAGTTGTCAGTTTGCTAAAGCTGAGTTTTAAGAGTTTCCTGTATATTTCAGGTAACAGTCCCTTATCAGATGTGTCTTTTGCAAATATTTTCACCCATTCTGTGGTTTGTCATTCTCATTCTCTTGCCATTGCCTTTCCCATAGTAGATGTTTTTTATTTTAGTTAATTTTAGCTTTTCAATTATTTCATATATCATTATGCTTTTGGTGTCCTATCTAAAAAGTCATGGTTATATACAAGATCATCACCTAGGTTTTCTTCTACCACCTAGGCATTGTATAGTTTTGTGATTTACATTTAGGTCTGTAGTCAATTTTGAGTTAATTTTGTGAAGAGTGTAAGATCTATGTCGTTTACTTTTTTGCATGCACATGTCCAGTTGCTAAAGCACCATTTGTTCAAAGATTATCTTTGCTCTGCTATATTAACTTTATTTTTTTGTCAAACATTGCTTGGATATATTTTTGTGGGTCTTTTTCTGGGACCTCTATTCTGCTGCATTCATCAATTTCCTATTCTTTTGCTGAAATAACACGGTCTTGATTACTGTAGGTTTTTAGTAAGTCTTGAAGTTGGGTTGCATCCATTGCCCAACTTTATTCTCCTTCAATACTGTGCTTTCTATTCTGAGCCCTTTCTGTGTCAGAAAATCTTTTGTTTATTCATTTTTAATTTTTTAATGTTTATTTATTTTTGAGAGACAGAGAGCACACAAGTGGGATAGGAGTAGAGAGAGAGGGAGACACTGAATCTAAAGCAGGCTCCAGGCTCTGAGCCAAACATGAGGCTTGAACTCATGAGTCATGAGATCATAACCTGAGAGGAAGTTGGATGCTCAACAGACTGAGCCACCCAGGTGCCCCTCAGCAAAATCTTTAGAATCAGTTTATCAGTATCCCAACATAACTTGCTGGGATTTTGATTGAGAGTGCATTTACTCTATAGATCAAGTTGGAAAGAACTGACATCTTGACAATGTTGAATTTTCCAATGTATGAACAGAGACTATCTCTCTATGTAATTAGTTCTTTTTTGGTTTTGTTCATCACAGTTTTATAGCTTTTCTCACATAGATCTTGAACATATTTAATTAGATGTATTCCTAACTGTTTCATTTTATAGGGAATGAATGTAAATGGTATTATGTTTTTAATTTCAATTTCTACTTGTTCATTGCTGGTATAGAAAAAAGTAATTGACTTACATATATTAACCTTGTATCCTGAAACTTTGCTATAATCACTAATTCGTTACAGGATTTTTTTCCCTTGATTCTTATGGAATTTCAACATAGACAATCATGACATGTATAGACAAAAAAATTTTATTTCTTCCTGCCAAATCTGTATACCATTTATTTCTTTTTTATTAAACACTTTTGACATATAACTTTGTGTAAATTCAAGGTGTAAAATATATCCATAAGGTATGGGATGCAGTCTTACTCCTTGAGTGAGCTTATGCTCCCAAACTATGAAGTTGAAAAGTTTTTCTGTTTTTATCTTTTCCCCCCTTGGAGACAGGATGACTAGAGTGGACTGGAGTTGGGTATTTCTTTTGCCCAAATCATGTGAATTCTAAGAATATTCCAGAAGGTTAGACTTTGGCTAACTATTTTCTCTTCATGGCAGACCTTGTTAAGGAAAATAGAGTGCTCTGGTATATTCTTAAATGTTTTCTGTCCCCCTGCCAGAACATAAAGGGATTTTTCTCCAAATATACTGTGGGCACCTGGACAAATTCCTGAGGATAAATTATATGATATTGTGGGGGCCTCCCCATGACTGGGTTCCTCTGGAGTTTTTAACTCTCACACTCATCTGCACTCAGCTTCCAGCAACTTGTCAATTACAGCTCAGGTTTGTCTGTCCAGGCACTGATTCCCGGGTGGTTTTTGCTCTGCACTGGTAAACTTTGACTCTCTGTATTCACCTGTTTGTCTCCTTGATCTTGGCATTGATCTTTTGCCTGACGTCCTTCCTTCTCTTATGGATCCAAGAAGAGCTGTTAATTTTTCAGTCTGTTCAGCTTTTTACTTATTGTTCAGACAGAGTAGCAACTTCCCAACTATAAAAATGCTGACATTCAAATATACTCATGTTGATCAATAACTTATTACATTTAATAACAAAACAGTGTTTTTCAGGACACTTTTGTTATGAACTTATCAAAGGAATGATTTGTCATTTACAGGGTTTAATGATGCCCTTTTCTTTTTCTTCTTTTTGTTTTTTAAGATTCTTGAATAACCACCTCTTCCCATTACCCTACCTATAAAATGCTATGGTTAACTATTAATTTGGGGCACATTTTTTGGAAGAATTGTATCAAAATGAATGAAAAATAGGCACTACAATATAACAATGTGAAATTTTTTTAATTCTTTCCGGCTCTCACCTTGGTAGGAAAGCTTTGTCAGTTGATGGTTATATATTACAAAAGACTCAAGCAATTATGGCTATTTCCCATTAAAAAGTTAGATTAATTGAGAGAGTACTGTTCAGAGGAAATATAAAACCTGAGCTCTAAATACTTTTCATTATTAAGTATCCCATGACATCTTTGGTGCAAGTGAAGTTGTTAAACTAGTGTCATAAGTAATTTCTAGTTTATATATTAATGGAAATCCCACTGATTCCTCTTATATTTTCAACTGATATTTTTAAACTTTATGTTGTACATTAGTATAAAGACCTTGTACTCCATATTATGCTGTATACTGTTAACTTACAAAGTTTCCATTTCATACTGAAGGATTTTGCTTTGCAGCATTGTCCAATGTTATGCCTCCATGAAATTAAATTGATTAAACTTTCAAAAATCTTAGGACTATTAGTATGAATTTGTAACCTATAGATTATAAATCAATGTATTCTTTTAATTTTTAAAATGTTATTTTAAAGGAAATTTATACTAAGCATTGTTTCTGAAAGAAAGTACCCATCACTTAATCTTGTATTTCTTTGGAGTAGGGAGGGGGCAGTATTTACCTTGTTCTTTGCTTACATTAGAGACCTTTGAAAGACCTGAGTATTTATACAGTGCCTGCCCTGGGAGTGCTGAACTTATTCATTATATTCATTACATCTCAGTTTGTATCCACTCTCCCAAAATTTGTTGCCATGAAATGACAGTGATGTTATAGTTTGCTATTCTGTGGCTTGGCAAATGGGTCTGGGCTCAGCTCGGCATTTTGTTGAGTTAAGCTAAGTTTGGTGATCTCCCCTGGGCTCATGCATGAAACTGCACTACACTATAGATCACGTGCACATTGAGTCTATGACCCTGAAACAAGCTATTCTTTTCTTCACAGGACTATCTCAGAATGCAGAGTCCAGCACAGACACACAAATCTTTGGCACTTACATTTAGAACTGATACAACAGCAATTCTACCACATAGCTACTGGCCAAACCTGAATACAAGGCCAACTTAGTTTCCAGGGGACAAATAGGTTCCAGGAGCAAACTACAAAGAATTGCAATCATTTTTGCAATTTACTACAATCACTTACCTCTCTCGGTCAGTGTACACGCTGGAGGTTTTGATCAGAGGAAAAGCTTTAAGAGAAGATATTTGGGAATTTCAATATTTTATTGTTTTTAAACTAAGTTCATGAAAACAGAAAGTGTTATGAAATAATGTCCTCATGATTTATAAAAACTATGCTGTATTGAGGAGATTTGTTTTTTATATGCTGTGAAAAGGGTTTTGGTTCTTCTAGGAGAGTCAATCTTAGGTTTACAGGAACTTTCAGTCTCCAGAATGGAAGGAGCAGAATCATCAGAACCCAGCATGTGATGTCAGCAGATCCCAGCAGCTACACAAGCTGAACAAAGACATAGGAGCAAAAATTGCTCTGCAGATGAATGGGAGACATTGAGGAGCTCTCTCCCTCTCTCTCTCTCAATCTGTGTGTGTGTGTGTGTGTGTGTGTGTGTTGGGGGAAAGGATGCACTGGGCTCCTGTTATCTGCTTGCTGCACACGTCCCTCACTCATGCAGCAGAAGTACCCTGGGCCCATACCTAGCAAATTTGCTGAGCCCCATTTCAGCTATTCTGTGTATGAGGACTACTTATGTCATAGGGCCATGTGCCTGTCTTTGAGTAGGGTTCTAGTGTTGTAGAAGATGAAAGCCCATGCCCTTGAATTTGAGTGATGTTACATGGCAATGCAACATACCCAGGTTACATGATTATTTAACATTTGAAATTTATTTCATATTTTGTTTCATTAACTTAATCAATCATTAAGTTTCTTTATTTCCACTTCGATGATTAATGGAGTCACTTATTAAATATGGTGATTTCAATAAAGATACAGAATTTAAGAAAGGCAAATCAAGATAGGAGCAAGCACAGATAGCTAGCCAGTAGCTGATGCTGGTGATCATTTTGGGGTCATCAGTGCCAAAAGAGAGAAGGCACACAGAAAGGAATGTAAAGACCATGGATTTTTGCCTTTTGGAGAATATCTACTTTATTAGCTTGTGTAATGCAATCAATCATAACACAATTCTTTTTTTTTCTTTTTCTTTTTTTTTTCATTTAAGGGCTTCAACAGATCCTTCAAGTTTACAATATTACATTTTGGCAAACTAGAAGAAGCTCCATTATAAACTCTATTTTGGAGCTGATTTGTGATAAAATCTATCAGAAAAGAAATATAAAGTGTAGAATTAACAAAGTAATGAAATACAGCAATCCAATTAAAATTAACATCACTTTCCCTCATCAAGTGGGAAAATGAAACAGTCTAACAGTTAACTTAACAGCATGAGACACCAAAGAAGCTGTAACATTGCTTACTCTATCCTTGAGCTAGGTAACTGGCACAATGATAATAAGAGTATTTTGCATTTAAATGCCGTCTTACTTTGCAAAAACTTTTTGTTAATGATATTCATTCTTAGAATACTACTGCAATGAAGGTAGGTAAGAAGAATTTTACCCCTGCTTAAAATGAATCTCAGAGTAGGTTAATAGAGCTAATATGCTTATCAATTTTAATTCTTTGGGTCTAATAGTTCCTACAGTTGGTACCCATCACCTGTTAAATACTTTGGGAAACTGACAAGTATCTGTAAATTCCTTGAGAATATATATTTTAACCTACTTTGGAAATAGATGATTGCTTGACCTATAACTTAAACTTATAATTTTTAAATTCCAAAGACTTGTATGAAATACTCAAACCTTCTAATGTTGTGTAGTATTCCTTCTTTCCTCTTTCTTTCTTTCTTTCTTTCTTTCTTTCTTTCTTTCTTTCTTTCTTTCTTTCTTTCTTCTCTCTTTGTTTTGAGAGAGTATGCATAGGGGAGGGGCAGAGAGAGAGAGGGAGAAAGAGATTCTCAAGCAGGCTCCAAGCTTAGCACAGAACCTGATCTCATGACCATGTGATCATGACTTGAGCCAAAATGAAGAGTCAGATGTTTCAGACTGAGCCACCCAGGCATCTCATGGAAGTATTTCTGAATCAATAATGGAAAATATTATTTGGTGACTTAAGACAAAGCAAAACAAAGCCCCCACATTCTTTGTTTAGATTTCTAGGAAATATAATACAATTTCACACTAAAGACATTCTTATTCCCTCACTAATGATTATGAATTGAAACTAGATCTGCCCCGTGACCTATGTCAGTTTGCATGGCTTACACTGGAGTGAGGAATCCATGTTTTGGTTTGCTTCATACGTCGCTTAACTTTTCCCTTACTTTTTTTGCTCTGAAAAGTTCTGATCTGTTTTATCTTACCTCACAGTTGTTAAGACTAAAATATCTGAAAATATGTTTTATTATTTATTTTTTAAAGTTTATTTATTTTGAGAGAGAGAGATTGACATGAGTGGAAAAGGGTCAGAGAGAGAGGGACAGAGAGAATCCCAAGCAGGCTCCATGCTGTTAGCACAGAGCTTGAACTCGTGAACCATGAGATAATGACCTGAGCCAAAATCAAACCTGATCATGCTTAACTGACTGAGCCACCTAGGTGCCCCTGAGAATATTTTTAAACATTTTAATATTCTACAAATATAAACAAATTTAATAACTACATATACCATACTTTTAACTATGAGTTTACTCTAAGATTTCCCCAAAAAATCTCCTTGTTCATTGGTTTCTCAAGATACTTATTCTGGATGCACCCAGCCAAGAAATACTCCACTCTGTAGAGTTTCATCCCCAAAGTCACTTTCACAATCTTCTCATAAAAGTAATGTAATAAAAAATTGTTTCATATGTACCTTTTATTGATAGAATTTAAATATTTAATTAATATTATTTAAATATTGCCATTGATAGCATGAAAAACTTGAAGGCAAGGGTTTCTTTATACAATGACAATATAAATAAAAAGCAGGTCAAAATTAGTAAGCAGTGAGATGAAAACAAATAGTTTCCACTTCATGTAATGACCTTCAGCAACACACTTCACTTCTCTGGGGCTGGCTCCCTCTTCTCTATTATGAAAAGGTTACCCTAGATAATTTTAAGGTCTCCTCTAACTCTAAATTCTATGAACCTTTACATGGTTTTCTTACAATGCTTCATATTTTGTTGACATATCAGCAGGGAACTTCACACTTCATTGGAAATCCATTAAAACAATTACCATGTCATTAGTGAAGACTTTTAATTATGAGCTTAGTAACCTAAAGAATTCACTGTGATAGGCAAGATTAGCTCTCTGCTACATTGAGATGCATTGAGTAGAGAGATGTCTTTCCTTTGGAGAATTTGAAGCTGTCATTCACAAAGCAGTCAGTATTGTTGATTAAGCCTGTCAGCTGAAAAGTCAAGGAGTGGGGGACAGATTGGTAACCTTTTAGATAGTTTCAGGACCAGAAATTCCCCCCAAATGAATGAAACTTTGCTTCATTTGACCTGATTCAATGAGAATTAAGGGTGATAACACTAGGAAGAGACTTTGCAAACCTGACAAGGAGCTGGAAAGAGGAGGCATAGATGTAGATGTGAAATCATAGTTAAAATAAGGAGATCAGAGTTCTGACTATGACTGCCGAACCAGAACTTGTGACACAAGCCCTGATGCTAACTCACTGCATTCCTACCCTGTTTCACTTATTATGTGCCTCATTAAAATAAAGATGTCCCTGGGGCCCCTGGGTATCACCGTTGGTTAAGGGTCTGACTTCAGCTCAGGTCATGATCTCCCGGCTCATGGGTTCAAGCTTCGAACCTGCTTTGGATTCTCTCTCTGTCTCTCTCTCTGTCTGTCTCTCTCTCTCTCAAAAATAAATAAACATTTTTTAAAAATAACAAAAGGGACGCCCGGGTGGCTCAGTCGGTTGGGCGTCTTTCAGCTCAGGTCATGATCTCATGGTTTGTGGATTCAAACCCCGCATCGGGCTCTGTGCTGACAGCTAGCTTAGCACCTGGAGCCTGTTTTGGATTTTGTATCTCCCTCTCTCTCTGACCCTCCTTTGCTCACACTGTCAATCTCTCTCTCTCTCTCTCTCTCTCAGAAATAAATTTAAAAAAATAAAAAATAATTATAATAAAATAAAAATAACAATAAAAAATAGAGATGGCCCTCCACATGGCCCAAGCTATTGATCATGTAAGGAATCTTTTTTTCGTCTTCTCTCTGTACTAAAGTGGAATACCCTATAATGTTCCAACTCAAAGCCAAGCATATAGGCTGAAAAAATGTTTACATATTGTTACCTCACTGATACAGGGCAGTACGGAATGTGATTGTGTTTTCTTTATATTCTCTTTTGCCTTATATATTCATACCTCTTTTTAACTTTATCCTTTTCCGAAAATCTTTCTACCATTCACAATTAGAAAATGAAGATTCTCAAAGCTTTCATTCTTACTTCTTTTCTTATTTTTCCCACAAATTTTCTGACTGTTTTTTTGAAACTATTTGATTTCAAGGCAATATACAATATTAATAGGAGGAAATGTTGATTTTTGTGAGATGTAAAGGAAGCATAGGCCAACAATTTTAAGTATGGGTGCAAGAGCTAATTTTCTGAATTTTGGTTCCTCTTTATTTGTTCTGGGAAGTTTGCAACACTGTCTATACTTTCATAGCTTTGGCTTACTCCTGTGTGAAATCAGAAGTTCCTATATAATTGGTTCTAAGAAATACCTCGCTTATAGTTGCTGTTCGATAAATGTTAGTGGGACAATATTATATTACAGAATCCTCATATATTATGGACTCAAAGAACTGATAGTTAAGGACTGAGATGACATCAGGATCTAAAGTCATTCCATTTCTTCATCTTTTCCTCTCTCTTCTTAGTCTGTGTGATAAAAACCTTTTTTTTTAACAATATCTCTCCTCATTTACCTCTCCCCGGAATATAAACAAGCATATAACCTAGAATTAGATAATATAACCTGACTTCACTAGAATAAATGTTCCTTAAAATCTGGCCCTATGTGTCAGGGGACCCACTGCCATGAATGAGTTCCACTAGTTCTTTCTTAGAACTTCAAAGAATAAGAAGGAGGTTAGGAAGACCTTCTACGGAAGGAGTGTGTAGAAATATAATCTTTTATAATTACACTGAGGACTGATGGCTAGCTGTATTCAAAAATACATATATTTTATCTCAACTTTTCCTTTCTGAATACCTTTGTCAATGATATCCTTCCACTAACAGCAGAGTAATGTTTGTAGAAGTATCTTATACACCTATGGAAGTAGAAGTCATTTAACCTGATGTTCTAACCAGGATAGAATCTCTTTTTTTCCTCACATGTGGTCTAATCATGTCCACTTATTATTGCTTTGATTTTTTCAGTACTTCCATTGAAATGTAATTGTATCCCCAATGCTTCCATCAGAAGATATTTTTTAGTTCTTACTATTTGTTTCCTAAAATAATTTTTATATTTGAGACCTATGATGTAATTCAGCAGAATTTCTAACACTATGTTCCATCATTTAAAGTTGGTTTAAAAATAGTAATATATATAGAAAGTGATTGAGGCCTACAATTCATGAGTCTTGAATTTATATCTCTGTTCTGCCAAAACTGAGCTATAACCTATGGTGTTCTCATCTATGTAAATGTTATTAAATACACACATTGTACTAGACATGCTAGGAATAACTTTTCTTTTGTTCAGTGCCCTCAAGTTTATGTTGAATATTATAATTTATAAAATATACATAAATAACAACATGGAAATAACATCAAATATAAATTTTATAATTAACATTTTATACTTTTATATGAGATTATATAATACAAATTATTATTATTTTATTTCAAGCATTGACTATGCAATTTCTCCCTTGACCTATAAATGCATCTTTCATCTATAGAATATAATATGTTTATTTGAATTAGATGAGTTCTATATGATGCAATAATTGAATTATCAGCTGGAGTAGGATAAGTGTTGAGTGTTTTGACTGCATATAAGCATTTTTAAATGTTTGGCTTTAACTTTTACCCTAAAATCCACATTGATTTTTCTTGTACCTTATTGTCAATACTGTCACATATTCAGGGAGAGAAAGTATATCTTACTTTTAAACATCACTAATATGTCAACAATCATGAATCATATCTTAATATACTATTATAGTTTATTGTAATTTAAGTTATTGCTTAAAATTCCAGAAAATACTGTAAATTTATGTACTGGTATAAAAACAATTTTAAAACTTATAGATATACATATATAGGTATATATATATATACATATAGTACAATTTTGAGAGCAAAAAATAAGTGGATAACTAGGGGAAATAAAATGCCTCAAGAAGTTTAATCATCAGATTTTCCTTTGAAAACTGAGAACAGCAAGGATTTTTGTAATTGCACACACAACACTTTTTCCTGTTTATATCATTTGAAAACTCACTGCTTCTTTCTCTCTCAAATTATAAGCTGATATGACCAAAACACAATCTATTTTTATGACACATTGGCTTACTATATAAAATGAACTAAATATAAGAAAGTTGCTGCCTGAACATTTATAAAATCCCATAGATGAATTAAACGTATTCTATGACTTTTAGGCAATTTAATAACACTGATTACTTAAAACACATTAATGTGGTTGACCCCCATTTATAAACTTAGTTTAAATCTGGGGATGTATAAATGCTAAGCATTATTGTTTTTTCACACGTTGAGAAACTAAAGCAAAAAAAATGCTATTACATATACCTTAAGATGGCATTAATTTCAGTGTGAAGTGATCACTTCTGTATTTTTTTCTTACCAATGCTGCTTGTATTTTATTTTTCCACTGCTATATTCATATCACACATGCTCACTCACACACACACACACACACACACACACACACTTGTACTTTTAGGTTCTCTTTGATTTGCCTCTATCTCTCTTATCTTTATTTTTCCCACATCTAGTCCATTTGTTGATGTCTACAGAAGCAGAAAGTTATTGGGAACTTCATAGTTTGAAAATACACTTTTATTTTTTCATCTACATTAAGAACCATTCTACCTTGTTTTGTAAACTACAGTGGTAGAAAGAACTATAAGCTTTATATTAGTTTCAGGTGTACAATATAATTTAAGAATTCTATACATACTCAGGGTCCACCATGATAAATGTAGTCACCACCTGTCACCAAATAATGCTATTACCATCTTATTGACTATAATCACCATGCTGTATTTTTAATTTCCATGTTTTATTTATTTTGTAAATGGAAGTTTATACTTTTTAATCCACTTTATCTATTTCATCCATTTCCCCACCCACCACCCCCTACCAATTATAAGTTTTTCTCTGTATGTAAGAGTCAGTTTTATGGCTGAGTAATATTCCAGTGTGTGTGTGTGTGCATGAGTGTGCACACATGTGCATATACATATGTATGTATGTATATCATTTATTCTTTATTCATTTACGTATATACACTTGGATTGCCTCCATATCTTGCCTATTGTAAATAATGCTACAATAAACATAGAGGTGCATGTATCTTTTCAAATTCATGGTTTTTGCTTCTTTGAGTAAATACCCAGTAGTGGAATTAACAGATCATGTGGTATTTTTATTTTTAATTTTTTGAGAACGCTCCATAATGTTTTGTACAGTGGCTGCACCGGTTTGCATCCCCACTAACAGTGCACAAGGATTCCTTTTTGTCCACTTTCTCACCAACACTTGTTATTCCTTGTGTATCTGAATTCAGTCATTCTGACAATGGAAAGAGACTTTTTAGACAAAGATAATGGAATATGCATGTAAAGTAATATTCAGTTGAAATCTCTGTTCCACTCCACTATTACATAGTAGAACTCAATTATTGAGAGTAGAGTTATTGTTGCCGACTTTGAGTCTGCAGTTCTCTCTTGTCCAGCAATAAGGCAGATGCAGAATTAAATGCAAGAGAGGCTAATGTCCTGGAGGAGACAAGAGCCCTGAGTAGGGGCTTTGCTCTGCATTTTTTAGGATCAGAAGGCTTACAAACATGAAGGATCTGAAGAAAGAGACAATGAAACAGTGAACATTAACTCATGTTTGTGAGAGAAAGGAGGTTTAGAAGATATGCAGTGTTAGGGGTTAGGATCAATACAAAACAAAATCCCAGGACCCAGAAGATGGCTGTTTATGGCAGAAACCGGGCACTGGCACTGTGTCTGTTTATCTTAACTTGACTAAGGGATAAGACAGAGCATGCTACTTCAGGATCAACAAAGCACCTTTCTTTTGTTAATTAGCTCCACTCTGGGCAAATTCACCCTGCTGCAGAGGTGTATAGCCTTATTTACCTATTTACCTATTCTGGATGTTTCTTTCCTGTGAAAGCAGATTTCTGCTTTTGTCCTATGCGGGGGGGGGGGGGGGGGGGGGGGGGGGGGGGGGGGGGNGGGGGGGGGGGGGGGGGGGGGGGGGGGGGGGGGGGGGGGGGAGCTTTTTCCCTGTTTACCAATCCTGGGTGCTTTTATCCTAAGCCTTATTGACCCATTGGTGTAAGCTCAGGGAATTCCTAAACTTATTCCCCACAAGATATAATTCAAAATACGGGGCGTGTTATATTGTACCTACCATGATCAGTCCCTGTTCAGTAATGTATTGGGGTACTGGGAGTCATAATGAAAAACCTCAATTGTCTACTGCTCTCAGAAAGCTCGCTATACATTAGGGAGTCACCCTACATTAATGTGAACTTTCGTCGCAAGGTGAGATGTGTGGGGAATGTGAGGAGAATACAATGGATTGAGAAATTTACTCTTCCTGAAACATTATGAGATTTTCAGTTGCAAGAAGAAGGATTTGATTTGGGTTTAAAGGATGACAGGATTCCTTCCACCCAACAAACATCAAGAAAAAGTAAACTGAGCAGTTTGAGCAAAGCAATAGAAGTTAAATACAAGGCATATAACATGAAAGACAAAATAAAACAAATAAAACCGATTTCTTGAAGGAAAGCAACAGGTGATAAATCCAGAAGTGACTGTAAACGGAGTTTGTTAAATTTCACTGTTTACAGGTTTCTTGTGGATGGCATCCTTTATATTGTAGGGATTCAATACATATCGTTCAGTTCAGTTTTTTTGAAGTAATTTCAGCTAGCTTGAAAGCTATACTTCATATTTTCATATATCTCAAGAGTGTATTATGCAAAGAAGTTGGCTATATATTTTGAACTTTATTCCCTGTGTTTTTAGAATTTTTTCTATATCCAACCTTTGTGAAACTCACTGCTGAAGGCCTTACCTAGGTCAGTGTCACATCTCCAGATCTCATCAGTGCAACTTTTATGGTTTGCACACAACTTTCAACTGCAGTTTGACACTGTTTCCTTTCAGGCCACAATTGTTGGGTATTACATATGCTTCTCTGCTCTGTGTTTCTTTGTAGTTCATTGTTTATAATACTTAATTTTTGGCTCCGTAGTTAACAGCTGAAATACTCTGAAAAGTAATACCTATTGAACACTTCCTATGGCTTAGGTATTATGCTATATGTTTTGCATTTTTCATCTCATTTAATTATCATAACAAATCTTTTATTTATAAAAGAAAATGAGAGAAGTAAGCACTTTACAGCAAATCACACAGCAATGAGTGATTATGTTAAGACATGAACAAATTCTATCCAAATCAAGGTATTTTGTCCTTATATTTTACCAATTTTTTGCTAAGAAATCTAAAGTAAAAATTCAAAATACACAGGGAATGTCAAGATAAAGGATGTAGAGGTTTCACTCCACTAAGTCTTCCAGGATAGCTTATTATAGGAGAAGAGCTTAATTGGACTAATCACCAGAATCTGGTAATAATTCAAGGACAAACTAGAACAGATGACAAAAAAAATCAGTGACTGGACAATAAAAATGAAGCTAGTTAGTTGTGATATCTTACACAAAAATTTGATTCTGTGACAAAGATATGTTTTAAAGATACATAAAAGAATGTGGTCTAGTAGTTCAAAAGAGGAAATAACCTGGATATGAAATAACAACTTAGCAAATAGATATTCGAAGGTAAAGGGCAGGTGCACAAGGAAAATATGAGGTGTATATAGTGCTACTCTGCATAAAATAATGGAAAATAATCTTTTGTAATTGATTTTGTATAATGTTATTTCTATCTCTATATAATTAACATGATTATAAAATATTTGTATGCCATCTGTTATCAAATACTTAGATAGTATTTTATAAATAAAGATAATAACTTATGATTATCGTTTTGTTTTCATTTTTTATGTTCATTCCCAACTTGATAAGAATTAAGAAAATGTTAATTATTTTGAAACACTCAATGGAAGAATACTTGTGTGTGTGTGTGTGTGTGCGTGTGTGCATGTGTGCATGTGTGTCTGAAAAAGAGAATGAATAGATGGAGTTATTTACTTTAAAATCAGAAAACATTTTAATGAAATTATATTTATTCTAATTCTCAGAAATAAAATATTACGGAACTCTGACTTTCATTTGAAACATTTTTTGCCTCAGACATCATATTTTGCTTAGTTCTAACTATTCACCCCCCCTTTCTGATTCTCTTGAAGAAGTTAATTCCAATGATATGCCTATGACCTAGACAAACAGGTTTCCTGAAACAAATTTGAAGAAACCATACTTTATTTAAGCTAGGATGATTCTGCATTGTTATAGTGAGATTTCAGATCATCACTTATTGTACTTAGAGTCAACTCAATTTGGAATACAAAGCTTGTCATTTACTAATGGATTTATTTTTACCATCTTTAAAAATAACAATTTATATGGGCATTTGTAAAGCTCTACTTTTTCCCCAGTGGATTTTTATTTTGACTAACAGCATTGCTTTATTTCTTATGGCAACTTTCTGGTCAATAAAATAAAATTCAAGTCTCATGAAAGTTATAATTAAGTCCTCTATTAAAATTAACCAGAAAGAAGAATAATGTAAAAACGTCAAGGAAATAGATAGGGTTCATAGAGGATGCTCTATGATCCTATTATTGTGACATTGTCTTTGATAAAGGATTTCCAATAAGGAAACCAGATGCCTCTCCTTGTTATTTTCTTATTCACCACACAGCACTAGTATATTTTTCTTCAGGTGTTGCAGTTCCAGTTAGAAGGGTGACTTTCAGATATGGACCAGATGAAATGAATCTAGATATCCATGAAATGTGCTCAGGACCCTGGATTCAAAAAGTTCCCCAAGTGATTCTCCTATACAGCACTATTTGAGCACCTTTGATATATGTTTGTTTCTTCTAGACCTCCATGCCTAACCAGAACAGCTCTGTCTTTATCGTCTCTGAAAATATGGCTTTGGTTTTACAATGAAGAGAGCATAAAATGTGTGGAAGGTGGATAGCGGCTGCTCTAAGGAGGATATAATGAGAGTAGCCTTATATGTTGTATCTTGCCCCATTTGCACTATAAAAGTGAGATGAGATAGAGCCAAGGGGCAAGAAAGGAGAATTTCTTAAGTCCTGCTTTTTGAAAAATATTTTCCCATATCAGATCCTATAAGACATAAATTCTCAATGAGCAGATACTACCTAACCCAGTGATGACAGTTTATACCACAGCTGTCACCTTGTGAACACCTTGACATGAGGCACTGGGGGGAACACAATATAATGTCCATGATATCTATGCCAAAAATAAATAACTTCATAAACTTCAGGTGAAAATAGCAGAAAATCAAAAATTCAGGGACATTTAAAAAACTACCTGATGCCTGCTTTTCACAAAAGTATCAAGACCATTAAAGACAAGCCAAGACTGATGAACTGTGACAAATAGAAGGAAACTAAAGAGAGATAAAAGCCAAATGCAATGTGGATCCTGTGTAAGATCATGGAACAAAGAGGGGAATCATTAGTGAAAACCCTGTTGACATCTCAATAAGATCTGTAGTTTAGTTAATTGTATTGAGTCAATGTTAATTTTTTGGTCTTGATCACTTTACTCAAGTTTTGTAAGGTGCTGTTTTTAGGGGAGCTTACGGAAGAGTGATCCACAAGAATTTCGATATTATTTTTGCATCTTTTTGTATCTAAAATAAATCTAGAATAAACTGTTTAAATAAATAGATACATACATAGATAAATTTTCTATGTTTAATGAATGAATCAATTTGCAAAGGGAAAAAAATCTAAATCACAGAAACCTCAAAAGGTAAGCATAGTCTACTCAGTATCTTCTGGCTATGAAATCTACATAATAGCTCATTTTATCAAAAGCCAAATGGACATTGAAAAGGAATAAGAACAGTATGCATATCTGGTATCCTAATATACTCAAAGTTTTTATCTATTTCTTGCTAGGTGATGAACTAGATTAATAGAAACAGAACATTTAGAATATCACCTGGAATGTGATAAGCATTATTTAAGTGGTAGCATTCTTTTAATTGTTAAAGAAAGAACAAATGTAGAAATGGGCTACATTTAAAAAAATACTATTACATGACTAAAACTATTTTCCTAGAAATTTAAAATGAAAAAAAAAACATATTGGTAATTGTTTTATACAATAAGAAGAAGGAATTTTCATTTATTCTCTTTTTTAATTAATTCTCAATATATTTATTGAATGATTAAAATGTTTCGCATAATATTCTGGGCACTAAAGATATTAAGGTGAGTCAAAACAAACACAGTCAGTCCCTACTTTAATTGGGATTATAGGCTAATAAGCTGATTTTAGAATATCAGCTGGTCTAGGGATGCCTGGGTGACTCAGTTGGTTAGACATCCGACTTCGGCTTAGGTGGTGATCTCATGGCTTGTGAGTTCGAGCCTTGTGTCGGGCTCTGTGCTGACAGCTCAGAGGCTGAAGTCTGCTTTAGATTCTGTGTCCTCCACTCTCACTGCCCCTCCCATGCTCATGCTCTTTTTTTGTTTCTCAATACTAAATAAATGTTAAAAATTATCTAGTCTATTTCCTGGGAGAGAAACCATAATTTCTATCAAATTGAAGCATGTGGTCTTCTTTTATAAAGTGATATAATATAGGAGCACATTAAAACTCATGGAATCAGACAAACTTGGGTTGAAATTCCAGGTTTTTTACTTAATAGTTCTGAGAACTAAACCAGTTTAAAAATTTAATAAAACATTATTTCCATATCTATAAAGTTGAAATAACATCTAAGTTACAAGAATACAATCAGAATTAACTCAAATAACATATGTAAAACAATCTATTATATTCCATGCTATGTGTTAGGTTCTCACTAAACAGTAATTATCACATCAGGGAAATATAAATCAAAACCACAGTGAGATACTACCTCACACCAGTCAGAATGGCTAAAATTAACAACTCAGGAAACAACAGATTGTTGATGAGGATATGGAGAAAGGGGAACCCTGTTGCAATGTTGATGGAAAGGCAAACTAGTGCAGCCACTCTGGATTCATATAATATATGAAACATATATACATATATACAATGGAATATCAATCACCTATCAAAAGGAATGAAATCTTGCTATTTGCAACAACATGGATGGAACTGGAAGGTATTATGCTAAGTGTAATAAGTCAGTCAGAGAAAGACAGATATCACATGATTTCATTCATGTGTGGAATTTGAGAAACTTGACAGATGATCATAGGGGAAGGAAAGGAAAATAAGATAAAAACATAGAGGGAGGAAATCTATAAGAGACTAAAATACAGAGGACAAACTGAGGGTTGATGGAGGAGGAAGATGGGAGTGGGAAAGTGGGTGATGGGCATTGAGGAAGGCACTTGTTGGGATGAGCATTGGGCGATATATGTAAGTGATCAATCACTGGGTTCTACTCCTGAAGCCAAGACTACACTGTATGTTGACTAACTTGAGAATAAAATAGGAAAGAAAAGCAAAGAAGACTAAAAAAATGGTAGTTAACAAAAACAACAAAATACATAAGTCAAAGGATTTGTGAGAAATTATCATTATAAAAATTATAAAATATAAAAACAATACTAGAAATATTAACCAGAAAATGTATATAAAATACTCATCACATCAAACTCAACACCTAAAAACCAAATTATTCAGTTAAAAAATGAGCAGAAGACATGTATAAATATTTTTACATAGAAGATATATAGATGGGCAACAGACACGTGAAAACATGTTCAATATCACTCATCATCAGAAAATATAAATAAAAACTGCAATGAGATATCACCACACACCAGTTAGAATAACTAAAATTAACAACACAGGAAGCAACAGATATTGGTGAGCATGCAGAGAACAGGGAACCCTCTTACACTGTTGGTGGGAAAGCAAACTAGTGCAGCCACTCTGGAAAACAGTATGGAGGTTCCTCAAAAAGAAAAAAAAATAAAATAAAACCACCTTATGACCCAGCAATTGCACTACTAGGTATTTCCCTAAAGAATTCAACCAAAAGTGTTAATTCAAAGGGCACATGCACCCTGATATTTATAGTAGCATTATTAATATTAACTAAATTATGGAAAGAGCCCAAATGACAAGTGATTCATGAATGGATAAAGAAGATGTGGTATATATATATGTGTGTGTGTGTGTGTAATATCACTCACCTATTGAAAGGAATGAAATCTTGCCATTGGCAACAATGTGGATGGAACCAGAGTGTATTATGCTAAGTCACATAAGCCAGTCAGAGAAAGACAAATATCATATGATTTCACTCATATGTGGAATTTAGGAAATAAAGCAGATGAACATATGGGAAAGGGAAAAAAAATGAAAGAGAGAGAGAGGGAAGCAAACCATGAGAGACTCTTATCTATAGAAAAGAAACTGAGCGTTGATGGAAGGGAGGGGGGTGGGGGATGGGCTAAATGGGTGATGGGTATTAAGCAGATATTAATGAACTTGTGTTGAGTACTGGGTATTACATATAAGTAATAAATCACTAAATTCTACTCCTGGAACCCATATTACATTACAAGTTAATTAACTAGAATTTAAATAAAAATAAAAGTAAAGAAAATATTGACTTGATTACATGATTTCCTTATTGTGGTACAATGTATATTTGTGAAGAATTCTCAAAATTATATAAAAAAGTATTCAGACGGTAAAACTATAAGAGTGGGTGTCAACCCAATGGTTATAGCAGTATTTTCAACGAAATCCAAACTATTGAAAGAGCCCAAAAGTCCATTGATTGATAAATGGATAAAGAGGATGTAGTATGTATATACAATGGAATATTACTCATTACTCAAAATATATAGTAAATACCATATAATTTCACTCTTGTGTGGAATTTAAGAAACAAAACTAATAGACATCAAAGGGGAAAATAAAAGAAACCTATAAACAAACTCTTAACCATAGAGAACAAAATGAAGGTTACTGTGGGGAGCCTAGGTAGAGGGATGAGTGAAATGAGTGATGATGGGAATTAAGGAGGGCACTTATGATGAGCACTTGGTGTTATATGGAAGCGATGAATCACTCATTTCTACACTCAAAACTAATAGTACACTATATGTTAACGATCTAGAATTTAAATAAAACTTGAAAACAAACAAAAAAGAGTGAGTGACAGATATTCAAATGAGAGATTTTAAATCTAGTCTGTGAAGAATTTTATGGGAAGCATAAAATATTTTTATTTGCTTTGATAAAAGAAAATAAAATAATTTCTATTAAAATTGAAATTAAATTAAATCATGTTAGTAAATGAAAATAATATAATCTTTATAATAAAAAAATTTTTCTTTACCTAAAAATCATATTCTTCAATATATAATGTAAAGGTATTTGGTACAAAAGTTATAGACAAGTCATACCAAAATGCTTCATAGTGTGGAAAGGAAAGGAAAGGAAAGGAAAGGAAAGGAAAGGAAAGAAGGAAGGAGGGAAGAAGGGAAAAAAGAAAAATGAGAAAAACAGAAGGAAAAAATTATACAGGTAGTATCCAGAGAACAACAGAGGGTAGACACAAAGATATATTCAAAAGAAACAAAGGGAGAATGGACTTAGAATTCCATTATTTCAGTTAGCTGAAGCAAATGGAGAAATTTGAGAGAGTTTGAAAGATAACAAGCAAAGAGTTGTCTACCAATATATTAATGAAAATACTGACAACAGCTATGGTACTTTTATGGACAAAGATGATCGTAATATATCAGAAAAATAAGTATTGTAATCTACAGTTGATTACATCTCCTCTTTATGAACAATTTATAATTAAATTCTTAAAGCAATCTTATGGGTTAGATGGCTATTAGTTTTATCATTTGTGGACAAAAACTGATTTCAAACAGGTCAATTACCTGTTATTATACTAATAGTATAATTCAATCTCAACATTACTATGATAATAATCAAGTATGTCTTGAAATGGAAAAACAATAGAATAATATTATCAAATATAAAAGAATTTATAAGATGCATCACCCATTTGCCCATCCTGGCATGATTATTTGAAAATATACTATATTCAAAGAGATGAATAAAGATGGAGATATTCTTATATGGAAAAATTTTAGCAAAAAAAAAAAAAAACAAAACGGTGAAGATATTATTCCAAGAATCAGCAAATCCTAACAGAGCAGTTAAGAATTCAAGGGTTATATTGGCTTGATGCCAAAGTCTGTTTCTGCTAAATAATGACTCTAGAAACTTGAACAAATTATTTAAACTCTGAGTCTACTAAAATGGAGATATGCTGTAAAAAGAAAGAAAAGAAAATCATGTACCACTCTTAGAACAGGATTAGGTATGTTGTAAGATCCCCCCAAAAATGTAAACTTGTATGATTATTACCAAATCTTGAAAATGTTTAGAAAAAGAGACAAGTCTCAGTAGGTTATATAATCATTACTACAAAATTTAACTTCAAAATGCCAACTCAAATTATTAAAAGGTATATAACTCACCAAACAAATAAAATAATCATCTCAGGGTCAGAGTTTAAAAATTCATTTAAAAATATGTTTGCAAAAAATATTATAATTGTCCTCAGATAATTGCCTTCATATAGTCTTTCAGTGACTTGTGTAAGTATGATCAAATCATTTTAATACTGTAGGTCAAATTGTGTAATAAGAAGAATTGAATATTCAAGTAAACTTAATTACTTATAGAGGGCTTTTTGGAAATGATACAACAACCACTGTTATGAGTTTATTGTTGAAATGCTGGTAGAAAAGGTTTAAATGGTTAATTATGTATTTCTGAAAAAGAGAACTTATAAACTGTAAAAGTTATGGGCTAAATGAAAATGAAGCAGTTAAAGATTGTGAAGACAAGCAGAAGGAAACAGTTTGCCACATAGAGGGAGGCCTGAGAAATAGTAACAAATTCTGTTTCTGAAGAATGCCAGTTGGTAATATGTTCAAGATCTGTGGAGAGAAATCCTAAAAAAAAATAATTAACAATTAAAAAATTGTATGCTTAAATAAAACCATATATAAAGGAGGGTTAGGTGATTGTACTGAAACTTATAGAAAGAAGAAGCCAGGCAGGGGGTGGGGGTAGGGGGAGCCTGGGTTGCTCAATAAGTGTCTGACTCTTTTGACTCAGGTCATGATCTCAAAGTCCTGAGATCATCAAGCCCTGCATCAGGCTGTGCTCTGAGTGTGGAGCCCACTTGGGAATCTCTCTCTGCCCCTTCCCCCCAAAATAAATAAATAAACATTTAAAAAATAAGTAAGAAATAATCACATATACACATACACACACAAACATATTAGAATGTTTTAGAAAACATACATATAACCAGAGGGGTGCCTGGGTGGCTCAGTCAGTTAAGCATCTGACTGTGTCAGGTCATGATCTTCACAATCCATGATTTCAAGCCCTTGATCAGTCTTTGTGCTGACAGTTTGGAGCCTGGAGCCTGCTTTGGATTCTGTGCCTCCCTCTCTCTCTGTTCCTCCCCTGCTCGTGCTCTGTCTCTCTCTCTCTCTCTCTCTCTGTCAAAGTAAATAAACAAAAAAATTAAAATATATGTATAGAAAGAAAACCTACATGTAACCACAAATTGAGAGAAACTAATGAAGTATACATTCCATATGTTGAATTAAGAGAGAGGAGATACATATGTATATTTCTCAAAACAGTTATATTATACTTAAAAGTGTCAGAATGAAAATCAGAAATATCTGATTACTACATGTGAATTACTACACATAAGATTTAAAGGACACATCAGAGGGTAAGAGTGGAATAGAGAAAATATTGTTAGTAAACATTTAAAAATATTCTAAGTAGTCATATTAAAATTAAAACAAGCTATCAGCTTCTCAATTATATAATTAGCTAATAGATTTCTTAAATGTGATATTCAGCTCAGGAAGCTCTAGGGAAGGTGTTAGGAGAGATAAAAAAATATAACCCAAATGCTTGTCATTCACCTTAAAATTAACAAAAATATAATATATTAAATTAGAAATGTAATTATATACCTACCCATACATATCTCTTTCCATTAGAAATTTTACAGTATGAATTTAAGGGTAATAAAGAGCTAAACCTGCTTATAGAAATATGGAAAATAAAATATAGGATATCCATAACATGGGCTGCTCTGTAGCTATTTAAAACTATGCTTTTAAGAATACTTTTGTGACATGAGGAACACAAATGATGCAATATTAAAATGAAAAAAATAATCAGACAGTTTGAAATACAGAGATTTTTCTCAAGATGGTAATAAGTCTGAGGTTTACTCTTTTCTTCTCTCTGTATCATTTTAAATATCCCCTGGGTTTTCAAAAATGTCTAAATATTGCTTTTGTAATCAGCAAATAATAAATATTTTAATACTATAAGCTTTTCAATAGTTTGTCTAGATGACACATGTTAAAAGTGGATATTTTAAATCTGCTTTATTCTGTTTGAAACCCTAGTTCCTTAGAGGTATTAAAACATTTAGACTATTTTACAACTTTCATACTTGTCCACAATTCTATTCTAATGAATAAATAAATAAAAGGTTTCCTCTAGATAATCATACATTCCTTAGTTCAAGCATATTTTTCCAAGTATTATAGTTAGTATAACACAAGTTTCAGGGACTAATAAAATATCGCTAAAGTATGTCAGCAATGGGGAAAAATAAATAAAGGACAGTGCTGAGTGTGAAATCCCAGCAGCTGATGCAGAATAAAATCAGTGAACTGCTTCTTCTGTGAAGATATTCATTTGTAGGTAAAATAACAGATTTTGTCCACCTAGTATGAAAAACAAAACAAAACAAAGTAAAAACATCTTTGAGAAATTCTGGGAAATGAAATAAATGATATTCTTTGCATGAATTCATCTAACTTACAGTTTTGGTATTGAATTTTTCAGCATTGTAACTATTCTCCTTTTCTCCAACTTTTTATTATGATAATTGAAAAAAACATATAGCATAGATTATAACATCTTACAGGAAGCATCTTTTTATGAACCATGTAGATTATACCATTAATATTGTACAACATTTGATTTATTAATATCTACCTAACTGTTCACTGTCCATTCTTCTATTAAGCCACTATGTATATAGACATATATAGTCTATACATATACATATGTGTCTATATGTCTATGTACATAGACATGTATATATACACATGTCATATACATATACATACATATCTCATAAAATAGTAAATTACAGATCACTACAATATCCTTATTTGATTTAGCATGTAAATTATTAACTAAAGTTCAATATTTATTTAACTTTTTAAGTTTGGATTTTATTTTATTTTATTTGGATTTAAATTTACATAAAATAAAATGTTTCAATTATGGTTTTAATTTTCTTTTTTATTTCATTCTTGATCTTGAAATAATGTCATACTTATAAAAATCACAAGACAATATAGTATAGAAATTAATATAACCTTTTACCCAGCTCTCCCAGTGATTAACATCTTACTTAACCACAGAACAATTACCAATACCAGTGTAATATCTTTGAATAATAGCATAAATAATCTATATACCTTATCAAAATTGCACCAACTGCCACTTAATGTCTCTTTTTAATCTAGGCTTCAATTCAGGATTGCACATTGCATTGAGTAATGTCTCCTTACTCTTCTTTAATTCTTCTTTTCTTACATGACCTTAATACTGCTTGGGCATATTAGTCAGTTATTTTTCATAATGTTCCTCAATTTGTTTTTGCCTGATGTTTCTTCATGTTAAATACACACATTTTTTTTCCTGTAAGAACAGTAAAAAGGGGCCTTTGTCAGTGAAATGTATCGGCTGCCACAAGGTCTTCATGGAAAGATGACACATATTACCTTTACCAAGTGGTGTTATCTTTTTGAAGGAGAATTTAGAAGAGAACAATGTACTAATATATATGTTTATTTTTTGTTAATGTTTATTTGTTTTAGAAAGAGAGAGCAGGGGAGGGTAGAGAGAGAGGGAGACACAGAATCTGAAGAAGGCTCCAGGCTCTGAGCTGTCAGCACAGAGCCTGACACAGGGCTCCAACCTATGAACTATGATATTGTGACCTGAGCTGAAGTTGGACGCTCAACTGACCCAGTCATCCACGTACCTCAAGTGGAACTAATAACTATACTTTCTGAAGTCATAATTGTTTTTTTCCAAGCTTACATTTGACTTTTATTTACATATGCCTCACAGTTTAATTTGCCATCATGCGCACTCAGCATCAGCTTAACTTTGTAGTTCTCATCCTAGAGTCTTATTTCAGGAATCATAGTAACCATATTTTGCACTTGATGACTCTTACCTTTCCAGTACACTTACATTTTGTAAGCTTCTAAAGACAGTATATAATTTATACCTGTTTGACCCTTGAAAATGATTTGCATACAGTGAGTACTAATTAAATGATTCTGACAGTTGAATAGCTACCTAACAAGTTAAAGATGGAAATAGCAGCTTTAGAACCCAATGAAAATATTTCATGTTTCCAAAGAGCTCACAAAAATGTCTCTATGGGCTTCCAAGGCAAGGAGCAAGGACTGTAAGCGCCAGCAATTTGGAAAAAAATTTTTTGCATAATTGAGAAAACAAATAAACTTGTGTTCAACTGTACTTTTATACTGCCGCTTAACTTTTTATACCACTGTTATTTCCTAAAGTGCATTATGAAAAAAGTTCTTAAACAGCTTTCATGGAAATAGGGAATAGAAATAAAACGAACCCAGTCAAATCAGCAAGATACAGTATTTTGGCTTCTTTATATTATCACACTTAACTTTAGTTCAACATCTGTTCAATGACATCTCAGACTATATTTTGGGATGTGCGACAATTTTTTTTTTACAAATTTTTTACTCACATCTCAGGATGTTCCCATTAATTGTGATTTGTAAAGGAAGTATTCAACTCGGGGCAGATGCTCAGCAGCATGACCATGGAACTATGGCAAGGTACAAAATGACACATGAAATTCGCAAGTAGGCACGGACGGCCAGATGGTATTGGCATCTGAGAGATTTGTTACACAACTTGGCAATAAAACATGTGTGATCTCTAATTTAACATACAAAAGTGGCCCAGAAAAATGTTTACGTTAAACAAATTTCCTCTCTAAATATCAGGTGCAACACATTTTATTACATAGTTTCATTTCTCAGTTGAGAAAACCAAATACAGAAAATTGCAGCCTTCCTTTCCAACCAAAGTCCTGTTCATTTGGGACAAGCCATGCCTACATAAGTAAATGGAAGTTAAACAGATGCATTATTCTCAAGGTATTATAGGCCAGTGAAACCAGAAGGTAGACAAACATGGATATGATTTTCCTTCATTTGTCTAAGTCATTACCATGGTCCTACCCTAGACATGATTTAGGTAAACTCGCTGTTCTTTCATATTACACTAGCTAAAATATTTTAAATTCCATATCAAGAAATGTCAATTTAGTTTTAGATCAACAAAAGATTCCCTATGTTGTTCACTAAATCTTTTTTTAGGAAAGCAAAGTATACAATGATTCTCCAAATTGAATTAATAAGCAAGAATCTCCTGGAATACCTTTTCTTGTATGTGCCTCCTACTTGGCTAAAACTTTTTCATTACATAGCACTGAAAACACCATTGCGTACATGAGTATTTCCCAATTTCCTCCATTATGATTAGACGTTCCCTTCCCATGGTTTCTTGGAAACAAAATAATACCTCTGAAGGCTTCCTCTCAACCTACTGAAATGGCATAGTAGAGCGAACTTGATACAGTCTTTGGTGTCACACGTAGCTGTTTACTAAGCTGTATAACTATGGACAAGATATTTTTTTATTTTGTAAAATAAAGATAATAATACCAACTCCACTAGAAGTTTAATTTTAACCATTATATTAGATTATATGTATATATATATTTGAACATTATATTAGATTGTATATATATGTATATGTGTATATATAAAGATCTAGCAAAGTTAATGGAACATAATCCACAGCATTTATTATTGTTGTTGTTACACACCCACATCTCACTATATTTTAAGGATTTTTTAGAGATTTGATTAAAAAATATTTGTTTGTTTGTTTGTTTAGCATGGGGGATGAGCAGACAGAGAGAAGAGAGAGAATCCCAAGCAGGCTCCTCACATCCAGCACAGAGTCCAACTCAGGAGTTGATCTCACAAACCATGAGATCATGACCTGAGTTGAAATCAAAAGTCAGATGCTTAAATGACTGAGCCACCAACACATCCTTAAACGTTTTTGATGTCAGAACCTGTAAATTTCTCTTTATATCACTGACCATGCTGCACCCTATTGAGAGCACACAATATGTACATACACATATTTGTAAGTGTGTATGTCTGTGAGAGAGAGTATGTGAGTGTGTGTGTGGGTTAAGATTGAGTAAAAAATTAAAAAAAAACACACAGAAAACAAGTAATATTAGGTAACATATGAAAGATACTCTTATAGTCCATGGGTGCTAAAGCTTCTTTTCAAATCAACATCAATCAAATTATAGAATTTAAGGGATGGGTCATGGCCACAAAATATATCACCATATATCATACATCTTACATTGATCTGGGGTGTTAGATGAAGAGACTAGAACTAGGCTTATAATTATACTTTCCTAGGGCAAACATACTAAGATCTACATCAAGAATCAGACCACCATTGAAAAGATAATGAGTATGTGTAATTATCTGTATGAATTGTACCTCAATCATTTTTAAGAAAATAGATTTTTATTTCAATGACTTTTTGTAATGCCAAATAAGGTTGTAGCAGATTATATTATAAACCTGTGGTCCAACCATAAAACTTTAAAAGGATGGTTTTCGTAGCCCAGAAAGCCTTTCATGGACCAAGACACCTCAGTTTTCTATAATATGGAATACTATGATGATTTTACAGTGGTGAAAAGGATGACAATTCATCCACTATGACTGATACCAGTTAGTATATACTGTAGATTTTTGTCAAACATCTAACTGAAAATGCAAATTTCTAATCTACAATGAAGAAGTTTTGTCCCTACAATATCTGGGTGGCCTGAAATACTGGATTGTTTTCAGTTTTTATCCCATAGAATTTCAACATTCAAAAAATAGATTGCATGTGTCCTTATTCAGGTAAAATATCTTAAATTTTAATGGTAGTATAGGAAGAATACTTCAGGAAAAAGAGGTCTTTTATTTTATTTTATTTTTAATGACACATATATCTATAAAGTATCACAGAGGCTGGAACGTGCTCATAGCTGATGGAAAAGCCCAGGTTACCATGTAAAATGACTGAATCACAGTATAAAATAATGTGTGCAGGCTATCACCATGAAATGTTTTAAATTATGCAAAAGCTGGGGCACCTGGGTGGCTTCGCTGGTTGAGCATCCGACTTCTGCTCATGTCATGATCTCATGATTGAGCCCCATATCAGGCTCTCTGCTTGTCAGGGTAGAGCCCCCTTCAGACCTTATATCTCCCCCACTCATGCTGTATCTCTCAAAAATAAATAAACACTTAAAAAAGTATGCAAAAGCTGTCAGATTTACTGACTGTTTACATAGTTCTAGGCTGTGCTCTGAGCACTTTACATTTATGTATGACTTTTTTTAATCTTTGAAATAAATCTATGATGTAAGTATTATTATTGTCACCATCTTACAGATGAGCAACCCAAGTCACAGAATAGCTAAGTAACTCACCAAATGTCATGCAGCTGGGTCCAAGATTAAAATGCACTTTTGACTACAAAGCCTATGTGTTTTGCTACTGTAATACAGGTCCCTGAAAACTAAAATTGGGAAAGTATACCAAAATGTTAACAGTTATCTTTCAGGTGATATTCTTGGTTAAAATCATTCAGCAAAATTTCTACATTTGACATGAATTACCATCATCACAAAAATAAGCATTATTGTAATCACATTATTCATGCCATTTAAAACCTAAGTAGGCTGTCAAAATGACCAATAGAATCTATCTTTGTAAATTGCTTCTAACAGAGGAGATGGAAAGCTATTAAGATTTAGAGACACATTAAATTCAAGTAGAATGCCTTATTCTCATAGCAATACTGATTTGTGTTGATTCTAAATGACTAAAGGTAACTTATGACTTTGCAAAAGTTATTTTGTTCTTTTGATTCTGTATCTAAAACAAGGTTGATAATATCTGATCAAATAAGTGAATAAAACAGAGATTGAACAATATCCAGAAAATTTTTTTGCTCCTAAAAAGGCACATCACACTGTCAATTCATGTTACAATTTTATACATGTTCTCTGCAGCTTAAATCTATTGCATATCTCTAGAAGACACCAATCAGTACACACTAGGCAGTAACTACTATTGTTATAAGTGCTTTAAACACTGAGAAGCTGCTTCAAACAACTTTGACTTCCAGTGATAAATTCAGGGCAAGTTAAAAACTAACATTATTTATCACATAATAAATGTATTTATTTATTAATGAATTGCTTTGGATTGCCAATTCTGCAAGAAATAATAATTCTGAAACTACAGGAAGAAGGAGAGACTTTTTTTTTTACATAAATTTGTTCTCAGCTCAGGAAATGGATATATAAAATAAGTATTATGATCTGATAATGTATTTCCTGGAATCATGGACATACCAGCAAGGAAAGTATAAAAGAATGGTGTCTGAACTAAGTAGTGCTGAAATGCACCTATGGAAGCCAAGACAGATTTCTCAGAGAGAATCTTATCTGAACTTAAATTTGAAGAAGAACTTTACTAGATAAAAACTCAGGGAAAGAGCTTCTAAGTAGAAATGACTACAAATATGAATGCTTGAGACATGAGAAAACACAGTTTATTCAAAGAAACACAATTATTGCTCAAGTGTAAAGATTGATGGAGCAGGCAAAGATGAGTCTGGGTAAATATTCACAAAGCAGATGAAGAATCATGTCAAATGCTCTGCATAGACATTTAAAATCTTTTTCCTGAAAACTATGCAAGACGAATAATATTGATGGTGGCAGTGAAAAATAAGTTATATATGGAAGAAAGATCATTCTTGTGGTAAACTAGAGATAAAGGAGCAGGTGAGTCCACACAAAAGGAAATTATTACTGTTGTCCAAAGAATATAGAGAATTAGTTGGACTTAGCTAATGTCAATGGAGATGGGCAAGAGGAAGCAGGTGTGTGTGTGTGTGTGTGTGTGTGTGTGTGTGTGTGTGTGTGTGTAATATTCTAATGCTGTAATTGCATGATTTAGAGATTAATGCAAAGTGAATGGACTGTGAATTGGGAAAATCTGGTAGTTCCCCAATGTTTAATAAGTTTGATGAATAAAAAATAATAAAGTGATGATGAGTCGAAATACTTTGAGTAATAGAAAGGATGTTTATGTAAATAATAAATAAATAAAAGTGAATAGATGCTGGAATAAAATAATAAAATCAATGTTGGATCTATTAAACTTGATATATATTAGTATATTCAAGAAGCGACTGCTGGTGGATAGTTGGATGTCCAGAATCAAAGATGAAGCTATCTTTATTGACTGAGAATTATTGTTTAGGTGGCAAAGTAGTTGGAGGACCTTATGCTTGACTTGTCCCTGGAACACAACAAGGTAATTATTTAATCTTTTGAACACCCAGGAAATTGATCTCAAGACTTAGGGGGAAAAAACTGTATAACTAGAGGGAGAAAAGGAGGCCACATCGTGGAAAGTAGGAGGTGAGGAGATGCAGTATGAAGGAAAAAAGAATCCTTGGTGCAGTGGAGGGGAGAGAGCCCTGATTATTGAGAAAGGAGAGAGAGAGAAAAAGAGGAATAAAGTAGCACACAGAGGACTGCACAAGGAAAACACTTCCCCAAAATCATTGACAGGGAAATCAAGAGGGTTTAAATAGTGCAAGTGTTTAAAAACAATGGAACTGAAAGACTAAAGCTTTAGAGGTCTGTGCCATCACCAAGTGGGACCTGGGAAGCATAGAGGTGTTCCTGCAGAGCAGGAGGGCAGAGGCCTGGAGTGGAAACCACGCTCTGAGGATCCTCCGGATCACGCTGGTAGAGACAATTCCTCTACTTGGAGTGCATTTGGGAGTGTTGGCACTTATCTCAGGGGACTAAAAAGCCATCTAGGGCCATTGAGCTTCACATTCATTAGCATAGGAGCAGAGATGCCAGCTGATGGCAGCTAAATTGGATGCCAGGTTTTACTATGCTTTACCATGAAATCCAAGCCCCTCAAGTGGTCATGCAACTGCTTTTCTGGGACAAACTGGTACCAGCCACAGAACTGTAAGAACAACGCCTAGAGGATCAGTGAAAGTCTCCACAATTCCAGGTCCCTATAATTTAGAGTTTTGAAACCCAGCCAAGCCTCTGAGATAAAACACAAGAACACTGCACCTAGAAACATACAAACTATGAAATCCAAATCAGGAAGAAATAGAAAATTTGACAAACCTGTAACCAGCAAAGAAATTGAATCAGTAATCAACAGTCTCCTCAAAAACGTATGGAGCCAGATGACTTCCCAGAGAAATTCCACCAGACACTTAAAGAGGAGTTAATACCTGTTCTTCTCAAACTGTTCCCAGAAATGGAAATGGAAGAAAAACTTCCAAATTCATTCTATGAGGCCAGCATTACCTTGATTCCAAAACCAAAGACCCCACTAAAAAGGAGAATTGTAAGCAATATCCCTGATGAACATGGATGCAAAAATTCTCAACAAGATACTAGCAAATTGAATCCAATGTATATTAAAAGAATTATTCACCATGATCAAGTGGGATTTATTTCTGGGCCACAAGGATGGTTCAATATTTGTAAATTAATCAACATGATCCACCACATTAATAAAAGAAAGGATAAGGACCATAAGATCCTCTCAATAGATGCAGAAAAAGGATTTTACAAAATATAGCATCCTTTCTTGATAAAAACCCGTAACAAAGTAGGGTTAGAGAGAACATGTCTCAATGTCATAAAGGCCTTTATACAAAAAACCCATAGCTAATATTCTCAATAGGGAAAAATTGAGAGCTTTTCCTCTTTGGTCGGGAAGAAGACAAGGATGTCCATTCTCATTCTTGTTATTTAATATAGTACTGGAAGTTCTGACCTCAGCAATTAGACAACATAAAGAACTAAAAGGCACTCAAATAGGCAAGGATGAAGTCAATTTTTCACTATTCACGGATGACATGATACTCTTTGCAGAAAACCCAAAAGACTCCACCAAAAAAATTGCTAGAAGTGATACGCAAATTCAGTTAAGCCACAAGACACAAAATCAACATACAGTATTCTGTTGCATTTCTATACACCTAATAATGAAGTAGCAGAACAAGAAATCTAGGAATCCATTGCAGTTACCATTGCAACAAAAAACCAGAAGATACCTAGGAATAAACCTAATAAAAGAGGTAAAAGATCTGCACTCTGAAAACTATAAAACATAGATGAAACAAATTAAAGAAGACCCAAAGAAATGGGAAAACATTCCATGCTCATAGACTGGAAGAACAAATATGGTTAAAATGTCTATATTACACAAAGCAATCTATGTACTCAATACAATCTCTATCACAATACCACCAGTATTTTTCACTGAGCCAGAAAAAAAAATCCTAAAATTTGTGTGAAGCCACAGAAGACCCTGAATAGCCTAAGCAATCTTGAAAGAGAAAAGCAAAGCTGGAGGCATCACAATTCCACTCTTCAAGCTGTATTACAAACCTGTAGTGATAAGACAGTATGGTATTGGTGCAAATAAAGGGAACAGAATAGAATGGAACAGAATAGAAAATCCAGCAACATGGGTGAACTCTGTGGTCAAGTAATCTTCAACAAAGCAAGAAAGACAGTCTCTTCAACAAATGATGTGACAGCAACATGCAAAAAAAAAAAAAAAAAAAGAAAGAAAAAAAGAAAAGAAAGAAACTGGGCCACTTTCTTATACATAAAAATAAATTCAAAATTGAATCTCACATTCACCTAAGTGTGAGAACAGAAACCATCAAAACCCTAGAAGAGAACACAGGCCATAGCAACTTCTTAGTAGATATGTTTCCTGAGGCAAGGGAAACAAAAGCAAAAATGAACTACTGGGACTTCATCAAGATAAAAGGGTTTTGTGCACAGTGAAGGGAATGATCAACAAAATTAAAAGGCAATCTCTGAAATGAGAGAAGATATTTGCAAATGACAGATCTGATAAAGGGTTAGTATCCAAAATGTATAAGAAACTTCTCAAACTCAATCCTTCCAAAGTATTAGGTGTAATACACCTCTTTGTAGAAATTTAGAATGGTATAAAGTTGAGAGGCAAGCTTGTAGCTAGAAATAAAGGCCAGGAGAAGGTGTCTCTGTATTAAAGTCATATACTCCACATTCCTTTCTGATCAGTGTGGCTGCACTTAATGAATGAACAATTGAAATAATGCAGTTATTTCATTTGGAGTTCATATCCTAAGTTCCCAATCCATTAAATAATGTCTAGGACCAAATCAATGCTGTGTCTTTTGAATCTCTTTAAATCTAGAATCCTTTACCAGCTTGCCTATTTGCTAGATTTTATTTCTTTGAGAGCACTGCTATATTTTTTAAAGTTCCAGGTCGTTTTTTTTCAAAATGTCCCTCAATTTGGCTTGATTTTTTCCTCATAATTAGGTTTAGGTTCTTCTTAATTTTCTTAACAGCCGTATCTTGTAGGCGATGTTGTGTTTTTCTCAAGTTATCACATCCTGAGCCTGCGATGTCAGTTTGTTTGATTATTGATATTGCTAAGTTTCATCACTTAATTAGAGTGATAGCAGTGTGATTGCTATATCACAAAGACAGACAATTTCCCTTTGTAATGAATTATTAATCTGTGACACAATAATTTGAAGCTATATAAATAGCCTGTTCAACAATCTCTGGCCCAATTATGTAACATCAATTCATGATTCTTTCCTGATTAAATTTTTACGTGGGTTTTTGAAAATTGGTGATTTTTCAAATTCTATTATTCCTCCAACAATTATTAGTTGATATTTCATGTGAGAGCAATTTGGGCAGGATTTAAGCTGACAAGAAAACTTAGTATTGCTATTATTGTGGAAAATATATATCCATTTAAAAAAAGCTGCCATAACACCCAGTTGTACTTCATGGAAATTTCAAAATATATTCATCCTTATTTTACAAAGCGCATTGTTTCTGAGTTTAAAGCTTGTTTCGGGCATACATTTCCTTGTCCAGCATTGCTTTATTCAACAGTTGATTAAACTATATAAAACATTTTAAAAAACAAATATGATGTTTGAAACACAGGAAATACCTACTTTCTAGAGATGGCCAGAGAACTAATTTATTTACTTTAGGGAAGAGTTAAAAATGCGATATGACACAAGTGCTAAGAAGTATTTCGATCACTTTTTGGCTGGAGAACAAAATTGGAAAGAAACAATGGTCTCCTACATACTTCTCTAACCAATCAAAATATTTTTCCCATCTCTATGGTAACAGTTATAAGGACCAAGTGGAATAAAAGAATCAGAATGTGATAACAACACTGGACTAACAATATGTTGAAAAACACTCCTGTCGCCTATAACAACAAATGATTTTGTTATCATTCATTAGTTACCAAAGACTGCATGAGACCACCTAGAGAACTCCCAGAAAGAACTTTAAAGTAAATTCATGAAATTAGACTAAATTAAACAACTTGAAAATGTATTTGGAGTCGTATGAAGAAGAGTTAAACTTAGTAACAGCAGAAAGATTCTTCTGGTGCTGCTGTGCAGAATGACATCTGGAGAACATTTTTCTTTTTCTCCATATGTTGGGATACAACTCTTCTTGAACAAGTTGACCTAAGCAAATATTTTCAAGAATAATTATAGTTTGTAAAAGTAGAAGTGGAAAGATGCTCTCAAAGTTAGCAATATCTCGTTTGCAGAGCCACAGTGCTCATGCTGTCTCTTACTTTTTCTCACCTGATTCTATTAGAATCTTACTTCCAATTCCAACTTTTCTTTCCTTCACTATTTATACCACTTGCAGATTAATATTTTTAAGATTGTAACTCTGCTTTTGCCTCTTAAAAATATTTAATTCCTCAGTGTTCTATATTCTGACCATATTTTACCTTTTGGTTCAACCAGTTTCAATTAATTTCAGTACAATTTATTAAAACTATTATTGAACTATGAATTTTTGAGACTGTGTTAAATAGTGAGGTCAGAGACCTCCTGTAAAAATTGTCTATCTTTACCTAAGGACTACAATACATAATGAACACATATATGTAATTAAGTATATGGAGATGGAACACTTATTTCCTTTGTGGAGATAAGTAAAGAGTCAAATAGGAAGCCACTTATGATTTGTGTGTTAAAAGATTAAATGAGAAAGGAGGTAGGGACTTCAAATGACATTTCAGCTTAAGATATGGGGGTGGTATAAACTGTGGTACTGGGCTGAATAAGAAAATAATTGTATTTCAGGTTTGGTTAACTATGTCTTAGTTCCAGCTGCTATAACGAAGGCTCATAGTCTGAATGGCTTATAAATAACAGAACTGGTAAGAGCCCAAATGTCCATCAACTGATGAATGAATAAAGAAGTTGTGGTGTATGTATATGTATATGTGTATATATGTGTCTATATACATATGTGTGTGTGTGTGTATAATACACACACAATGGAGTATTACTCAGCTATAAAAAGAATGAAATCGTGCCATTTGAAATGACGTGAATGGAGCTAGAGTGTATTATGCTAAACGAAATAAGTCAGTCAGAGAATGACAAATACCATGTGATGTCACTCATAGGTGGAATTTAAGGAACAAAACAAATGAGCAAAGGGGAAAATGAGAGAGAGAGAGAGAAAGAGAGGCAAACCATAAGAGACTCTTAACTATAGAAAGCAAATTGAGGATTGCTGGAGGGGAGGGGGCCTGGAGGATGGGTTTAAATGGGTGATGGGTATTAAGGAAGATACTTGTGATGAGCAATGAGTGTTGTATGTAAGTGAAGAATCACTAAATTCTACTAGTGAAGCTAATATTACACTATATCTTAATCAACTGGAAATTCAATAAAAAGACCAAAGTAAAATGAATAAATAAATAAACAAACAAATAAATAAATAAATTCCCAGGCCATGCCCAAAGTGGACTGCTTCACAATATTTGAGTTTAGGGGTGTGTGTGTGTGTTTGTGTGTGTGTGTGTGTGTGTGTGTATGTGTGTGTATTACTGTGCAAGTGTTGTTTGTAGGGGTCATTTGCTGAGTTGTGTTTGGGACTTATTAAATTTGAGAAGTGTGAGTTTATCTAAAAGAAGTTGTATTTGGTCTCTGGTTGTCTACCTAAATTATTTAAAACTAACTCCAATTTACTATTAGACAAAAATAATACATTTCAAAACTTAATTCTTGCCTCATTTTTCTGAATACAATAGTCTACAAGGTATTTAGAGGGTAGGTATAATGTTAGGTTCATCTGGGTCCTAGCATAACTTATACACAGTAGACTTAATTAGTGTTTTCAAAAGAACTGTTGGGTAAAAATAAAGCACATATAAGTGGGATTTTTGGTTAATGACATGTGTTGCTTGTGATTTCTGGCATCCTTTAACCACCTTCAGTTGTCAACAACTCACATTTATTCTCATAGAGATCTCTTCCTCTTATTGGATAAAATCCATTTTCACTGTAAGTCTGGGCACTATACTCTTGTAGACAAATAAGGTTTTCCCCAAAGATGCCCCATCTATAACCCTAGAACCCAAAAATATGTCATCTTACCTGGCAAAAGACCTTGCAGATATGATTGAGTTAAGAATCTGGTGATCAGAAAATCATCCTGTATTATCTGAACAGGCCAGTGTAATTACATGAGGCCTTATAAGAAAGAAGTAGGGACTTAGAATAAGAGAAGGAGATATTATTCCAGAAATAGAGGTGGGGAGATATGCTTTGACAAGGAAGATAGGGCCCATGAGCCAAAGAATGTAGGCGATCTCTAGAAGCTAAAAAGTCAAGGGAACAAATTCTCCCCTGGAGTCTAGAGAAGGTTTGCAGCCCTGCTGAAACCCTGTTGAATTTGTTTAGTACTTATCACCTTCAGAACAAGAAGATGATAAATTTATCTTCTCTTAAGCCACTAAATTTACGGTAATTTGTTAGAGCAACAGTAGGAAACTAATCCAGTGCACTGATAGTCAGTAGAACCATGACCCAAGGTAAAGGAAAAGGACGCTTGACCCTTGCACAATTGAGATGGTGGGTCAAGGTGGGAAATAATTGAATCTGTTACAGTATCCTGAAAAAAAGATGTTACTTCCGAAAAATTACCAGCATTTTCTTATTTCCTGTTATATTCGTTTTTGTTTCCCCAGAAGCAGACCTCACAACGAAAATTAGACTGCATGTAACAGGACAAAGAAGCACAAAACTTGACATAGGGAAGGAGAAAAAGGCAGTAAAAGGTGTTTAATCGGGGTCTCTGAATTAGGCTTAGGAAAGAGTGGGTGCTAGAGAAGCATGGAGACTGCCTTAGACAATGGTGTGTCTGAAGGCTGGGACATTTATCCACTGCAATTATTCCCCAGTGGTTGAGGCTGTCCTGCACGCCATTAACTTCCCTGCCCACTAAGAGTGTACCAAGGCTTCAGAAAAAGCCCCAAGGCACAAAAGTGAAGACACTGGTGGAGAATGAGCTTGAAGCAGGGCACTGTCAGCACATACAGCTGTGAGAGAAATCAGAGATTAGTCCAGGGGACGTAATGTGGACCATCAAAAGCATCTGAGCTTCTGTCCTTTATAAACCTGGTTCTCGAGCTCCATGTCCTTTCTGTGAACAGCGCCAAATTCTTCTACTTAGTCATGTTTTAATGTTTTGAAGCTTACAAATAAGAACCATAATCAATATAGGACTCCCAGGTGATTCTTCTGTGGTTCGATTCATTATTTTTCCTAAATTATATTAGTGTTAACAAGTTTAGGGTCGTTAAGCTAAAATTAGCGACCTTTATTTCTTGCATATTTAGCATGAATCGTCAATACATTTCATTCCATTTACTTGACTCACTTACATAAAACTCACATGCCTGAAGGTGTCAGAAACAACTTCAATTTGTTTGACAACACAAAAGAAATAAGCATGATGTTGTCCTTTAAAACTCCTGCGTATATCATAATCAGTGTTAAAAAGAATCACTCTGTACTTCCAATGCCAGATTGTGGTGATACATAAAATTCGAAAGTAAGTTACAGCATACACCTTTTGTCACAGAGACTCTTAACTTTGTTAAATTTTTTAAAAAATATTTTTAATTATTTCTGAGAGAGAGATACACAGCGGGAACAGGGGAGGGTCAGAGAGAGAGGGAGACACAGAATCCGAAACAGGCTCCAGGCTCTGACCCAGCTGTCAGCACAGAGCCCGACTTGGGGCTCGAACCCACGAACCGTGAGATCATGACCTGAGCCAAAGTTGGAGGCTTCACCGACTAAGCCACCCAGGTGCCCCATAACTTTGTTAAATTTTAAATCTTATCCACATTGATGCAAAGAGAGCATTAATATCAACTGTAGGAACGACTTCATGAAGTTACAGAAATCTGATGTTTGGAAATCCTGCACCCTTATCCCCAGGCTCCTCCTCTCCCTAGCCTAGCCTGGAGCCATCCCGGCACACCCCAGCCCAAAGCAGGGCAACTGGGCCATCCTGGACCAGCTGTGTGGTGTGATGGCGTGGGTGTGAAGCTGCCAAATCTAGTGACCCTCTCCCATGATGTGCCTGTTCTGGTATCACATATGTACGTGTTCCACTTTTCTTCTGCTATTTGCTGCTCACTGTTCAGGTAACTCCACCTCAGAAAATCTTTATCCTAAGTATTTCATACTAATTAACTCTCCTTCTCTCTTTGTCTCTTCTAAATCTTACTTATAAAATCCTCCTTTCCTGGGTTTTGGTGTCTACTTCTACTATGTCTTCCTCCTCCTCCTCTTCCTTTTCATTCCTAGCTTCCTTACTCTTCCCTTTCCTTCAATTACCTTTTTTTTACTCACCCTTTTCCTCCTAGTCCGCTCCTCCATCTTTTCCTTTTTCCCTTCATTCTTTGTTAATTTTTTCACTGAATAATTATCTCTACTGGAACTCTTAAGTAATAATAAGTTTCTTCCAGGAAAGGCAAGCCATAAATGTGGATGTTATTTAATAAATAACTACTTTCATAAAACTCTAAAAAACTTTGAATTGTCCAGCTCTTACCTTTCACCTTATGTGGCCCATTCCCCCAAATAAAAATATATTTTTGGGAACTTTGCTACTCAGTAACTGGAATGATTTAGGAATGGCATTCAATCCTTAATTTCCAAAAGCAGTAATAATTTTATAATTAAAATTACAAATTCATTTTATAATTCAAATTAATGTAAATACTTAATGGGATTAGGGTGAAGTCATACCTCAGATGCTCTTTACCTTGAAGTCTTTTCCTATGATTCTGCCCTCTACATCAGCCACCAACTTCCATAGTCATATCTCAGGCTTTCATATAAATAGTGACTAGAACCTTTGTAATTTCCTATCAAGCATTAGGATCTTAAGCTAACAACTCAAACACTTCCAGTTTAATACTTTCATAATCCTAACTTCTAAATTTTGCCCATCAGCACCTACAGTATAGGAATTACATATAATTTTCTCTATCATTCAGGTTCATGATGCCCTCCAGGTATCAGAGTTTTTCAAAACTCCAAGGTTTATTAATAAAACCAGTAAGTTTTATGTATGTTCAAATTCTTTGTGCTGTTCTCTTATCATGTGTCTTACCTGGGAAAATAATTGATCTGTTTAAATTTAAGCCTGGCTCCTCTATGCCTATCAAGGCAGAACTGAAGTTTTCTGAGGAAAAAAAATCACCAACATGCTAACTGGCACCATTTGACATTCGTGATTTCAAATTACGAAATCACCCTTAGCATTGCAAATCAAGTCAACTATATGCCCCTAGTCTGCTTATTCACTCATTCCTCTAATAAGAATAGTGCTTTTTTAACTTCTTCTTAGCCTTATAACACAGTCTCAGAAGGTAACCTCATACTCAGTAGTAGTACTGTTTTCTATTTTCCTGACAAAAGGGGACCATTCAGAAGAAACTTTCCACATGATTCTGTCAATTCTATCGACCAACCTACTTCATCTATATCTGTAAATTATCTTTTTCTCCCATACCACAAGGGAATACAATCCATCTTCCCAAATCAAACTCTTCACCTGAGCATCGGGTAGCATAAGTAGTGAGTGTCCATGATCTTATTCAATGGAAATAGGCTAAGTCCACTCTCTGATCGAGATCTTCTTTTAAATTCCCATTTCAGTAGAAATAAAGGCAAAATGCCTTAATATTCCCAAGAGACAGCGATTAGCTCTGGTCCTTGGCTAGCAGAAGTTCTTATTTGCTACCTTGTATCCACAGTGGTTTCTTTGCCAAACTTCAAATTAATCACATATTCCAAATCCCAAGCATTTTCTTTCGGGTATATTTGTGCGTTTACCATCTTTTCTCAAATGTCTCCTTACAAAGAAGCCCTTTTATGATTAACCATAAAACATGAAGCCCAAGCATCTTAACTCACTTTTTTCTTTACTTTCCATAAACTATATCTATTTTACTTTATAATTTTTAATGGCTCCTTCTCCCCTTTACTATCAGTACACCCAACATATTAGAATGTAAGCTGCATGAGGGATAGTGTCTGCCTCACACATTATTTGCCATATTCCCAATGCCTAGAACCACACTAGTATTTTAATAAATGTTTGTTGAACGATTGAATAAATGAGTGGATAAATGCATTGTCATAAAACCTAATCGAAGCTCCTCAAGATGTGTTACTAGATTACTTATTTCAAATTACTCAAGGTGCTTAAATTAAACGCATATTTCTGTGCATAATCTTAATTAAATCTTAATCACTACAGTGCAGATTCAATGACTTGTATTTTTCTATTTTTTTAATAATTGTGAAAGATTTATAGCCAATTAAGTTTTAGGAAGCATTGGTCTACAGGATTTAAATCAAATCTTATAGTCTAATAAACTGTTCATCATGATCTAACCCTTGCTTACATTTTTGCCAGCCTTATCTCCAGTGAGTTGCCTGTATGTACCAAGTTCTCCAAGCAAATTGATCTGTTTGCTGGGTAGAAAATCCAATTGACTTTGTTATATGTGATGGCTTCCATCCACCTTTTTTACATACACAAATCTGTACTGTATACTTGACCCTTTCTCAATGATAAGGCACAGAAAAAGAAATAAATGGGGACACCTTTATGTATCATGTGCTGTGTCATTTGAGCAGTATGAAATGAGTCCTATAGGGACATTTGAGTGGGATTAAGCACTTGTGTAAGGTTTGTGTGTGTGATTTATGCTACTATTCAATTAAATTCTATATCAAGCCCTGAGCACCATGTGTCAGCAGTCACACCACGATGTGCATAGATCAGTCAGATGGTTAACTATAAGTATCTCTACTCTCATAATTTTAAAGAGAGAAGGGATTCACTGAAAGGACTCAGAGTTGTTTACAGCATCAATGGGAGTGGTGGAGAACCAGGACTAAGAAATTGGGCAGATGTAGAACATGGCTAGGAAGGTAACCTACCCTGCACAAATCAACCTGAGTAGACCCATCTGGTCAGAACCACCATTGCCACTGACAGATGTCATATACCATGGCCTAGAATGTAGATGCTGCCAGGACTGGATGGTACCATTTTCAAGGTATTTTTGGTAACCGAACATTGTTACCATTTCCACGGGGGCTTTCACAGTGAATTGCCAGCATCCTTATTCTTGTGTTACTAGTTAGTAAGAAACAGTCTGGCTGAGTATGTCTTATGGGCTGCTTCAAGTCATGTGCTTGCACCAAACATAAATATTCGGCTTGAGAGACCTGTATCATGAAAGATGGATTCTGCTACACAACAAGACCCATACAGTGAGGAAAATTCCAAAAACACAAAGGTATCACTTAGATGCTGGACAGCCAAACATATGATGACTGCCTTGAATACAATTAAGAAAAGTAAGTTTTCAGGGATGCATGGGTGGGTCAGTCAGTTAAGCAACCTACTCTTGATTTTGGCTCATGATCTCATGGTTCATGAGATAAAGCCCCATATCAGGCTCTGCACTGCAGAGGGATTCTGCTTGGGATTCTCTGTCTCTCTGTCTGTCTCTGTCTCTGTCTCTCTCTCTCACTACCTCTTTCTCTTTCTTTAAATAAATAAATAAACACTAAAAAAGAAAAGAAATTTAAGTTTCTAATATAACTACATTGAAAGGTTCTGATTCTTTTCCAAGGACTGAGGTATGGCAGATATGCCAGGTATCTTGCCATCAGAATTGTTAAGACTTTATAACTGCAATCCGAGCTTTATGAAGAAGGCACTTCCCTCGTTTTGGTGAGGCTCTATGTTGCGAATGAAATGACACAAAGACAGGACACACACAAAGGACAGACACAGACACAACTCCAGCCGGAGGAACAATTCTATGCAAGCCCCTCTTGCGGTTTATTTTATATCCTGGTAACTGGATACAAACTGAAATTTACAAGATGCATCCCTTTACCAAATAAGGGCAAGTAGCCAAACACATTTTAAGGACGGGGGGAGCAAAGGGAAGAAGCGACCACAACATGTTTACTAAGAGGCCTGCTCACAATTCCAGCCTCATCCATATATCTAAGGAGGACATGTTCCCTCGTGTGCGAGCAGATCATTAACCTTGGATATTGTGTGCAGGCCCCTTGGCAGAACATCCTGTTTGCAGGCATGATCTGCCCAGGCAGAGAGTCCCATGTGCAGGCACATCTCTGCATCCCTAACCACGCTTTCTTGTGGTCACTGTCGGGCTCCCACACTCTAACATAAATAACGAAGTTTCTGCAACACATCTAGTTGTCTGCTCCCTATGTGCATTTGCTCTTGCTGTCCTTCTATCTGCTATTATTTTTGGGATATCTGATACTTCTCATTCTTTCTTCTAATACTTCTTTAGACGTAGTTTTCTTTACAAAACATTCTTAATTAGTTTTTAGTTTATTTATTTATTTTGAGAGAGAGAGAGAGAGAGAGAGCAAGCATGGGGGGATGTGGCAGAGAGAGAGGGAGAGGGAGAACCCCAAGTAGGCTCTGCACTGTCAGAGCTCTACATGGAGCTCCATCTCACCAACTGTGAGATCATGACCTGAACCAAAATCAAGAGTTGTAGGCTTAACTGCCTGAGCCACCTAGGAGCCCCCTAAACCATTCTAAATGCTAAGACGTAACTACCTGCATACTCTAGAGATGTATCTCTCCCTAGAGTGGTCAAACATGAGAACAGTGATGTCCATTTCTTTGTATTTGTATCCTCAGAACCTCATGCTAAATATAAAATATAAGTTGCTCCTTAAAGCCTTCCTGTGCAACTGAGTAGAATTTGAAAGGGAAACATATTTCGCTGGGTTGTTCTTGATCTAGATTTAGTACTAAGAAGAAAACATAATTATTAGTACCGAGAAATGGGAAACATCTTAAACTAAATAATTGACAAGTCAGTATTTTTATGGAAAGTAGGTTAAGTATATTCCAAATTCCCCATTGCCTGATTAAATTGTGTGTGTGTGTGTGTGTGTGCGCGCGCACGCACGCGCGTGCGGACGTTTAAACTGAACTAAAATATCAGAGGAAAAAATATCAATGGAAATAATTCAATATGATTATTTGCCAGTGACTTCTTGCTTGGAATTATTTTTCTATTGATCTATTGTATGTTACACTCAGAAGAGAAAGTTTGCCACAGACAGTACATCATGCTGGTTATTGATCTGCTGTGATGTACGGCTTCATCCACTCAGTGCTCATTTAGGAAGAGTGCATTTCTGCCATCATGGACACGTTTGTGTTAAATTCCTAAAGCTTCATGAATCTCCCCAAAATCTCTTCCTTCAGTGAACATATATTATGACTCTACAGATGTGGATCTTGATGGAATTTCCAGAAGCTGCACTTCAGATATATAGCTAGCACTCAAACAATAAGCATGTAAAGATTTGAGACTAAAAGTAAGGAATAATGAGTTCTGCAGGCTATTTGTTCTTTCTAATGTACTCAGAACATTCCTGATCATCCCCTTGAAATTAGTGCAAGTATCTCTTAAAATAAAATTAATCTACATCTTGACTGTAATTGATGTGTGTCCAAAGCTTGTCCACAACTTCTCTCACATTTGTACACATATTTTCACTGAATACAAATAATGCAGTACTTACACTGTGGCTTGCAATTAGCAGGTGATTATGCATATTGTGTTTTTTAAATATTATATTAATTATTAAGTCACAAGGCTGTCAGATTTGACAAAAGAACTATTTTCTCCTTCCGCTTAAAGTTAACAGCATCAACACATTTAGATTATGGATATATGAAAAAAATTGTATCTAGAAAAGTGAACACACCACAATTAAAAACAGTGCTTAGTAAATGTCTTGATATGATATAATACATTTATTAATTATTTTCGCACTACTTCTTTAGTATAAACACTTTATATATATTATATCTGTATAGTATTATTACTATTATTATTTATTATAGCTTTATATCCTTATATATTCTTTACTAAGAACTTTATATATAAGTTCTTAGTAATGAAAAGATACAAACCACCGTAGGGCAATGAAGAGTCTGTTTTGCTTATCCACATGCTCCTCTATTACCTCTGTCAACAAATAATTTTCCAAGTAAATTAACTCATTATTTGGTCTCAAGATTTTTTTCTCTGAAAGAATGTAGAAAAATCTTTCTTTTTAATCTTTATTTATTTTTGAGAGAGACAGCATGAGTGAGAGAGGGGCAGAGAGGGTAGACAGAGTATCAAAGGACTCTGCACTGAGGGCAGAGAGCCCCATGTGGAGTTTAAACTCAACAACCCTGAGATCATGACCTCAGACAAAGTCGTATGCTTAACCTACTGAGCCATCCAGGCACCCAAAAGTGTAGAAAATTTTATCATCAAATATGCCTCTGACTGTAGCATTAAGGATTGCCATAACCCACAATTCTAGGACATGTAGGTTGGACAAATCAGCTTTTATATATATATAAAAATTTTATATATAAAAATTGCATATATATTATATATATGCAAACAGTGTGTGCGTGCATATGCATATATACATATATATATACATACATATATATGTATGTATATACACACAAAGGAAATTAAACGCTAAAGCAAGGATTCATCATTTAATTATTTCTTTCAAAAACTCATGTAAGCTATTCTGATGTGAAGAAGATAAAGAAAATTGGCTACAATTTACTTTTCCAGTTTAGAGTTCCAAACAGTGTGTTATAGTGTATATGATTGTGCAGAGGAAGGGTTGCAGTGGGACTTATAAATCAAGATATTAAACAAATAACATTATATCTAGATATAAACCTAAGTTACTTATCTAAAAGTCAGCTAGTGACTCAAATAGGTAATGTCATGTATGTTACAAAGGCATAGTTAATAAAATATACTGAGGAATTAAGCATAATTGAATCTGTTAGCATGAGTCATTTTATGTAAATAAATATATATCTTTATTTCAACATGGAAAATCTTAATAGCTAACTCATATCCAGATTGTTTAAATAATGGAAGATTTGGTTTCATATTCTAAATTAGTTTGTAATCCATGAAAAAAGTAGAAAAATAAACATTGATAAATAATTTAGAATTGAATGCAAACTTTTATTTATTTTATTTTATTTATTTTTGGAGAGAGAGAGAGAGCGCGCCCAGGAGGAGCAGAGAAAGGGAAACTGAGAATCCCAAACAGGCTCCACACTGTCAGTGCAGAGCCCAAAACTGATCACCATCTCACAAACCATGGGATCATAACCTTAATAAAATCAGGAGTCTGACGCTTAACTGACTGAGCCACTTAAGTGCCCCTAGAATTGATTGCAAACTTTTTAATGTCATACACCTAAGTTGTAAATTCATAAAAACTAAAATGTAAAGCTAGCATCATAAAATAATTATTTAATATCAACTTTGTGAAGGCCTTTTCAAACATTTAAGAAAAGTATTGATTCTGGGGCGCCTGGGTGGCTTAGTCGGTTGAGCGTCCGACTTTCACTTAGGTCTTGATCTCGCGGTTAGTGGGTTCGACTGGCAGTCAGCACAGAGCCTGGAGCCTGTTTCAGTCTGTGACTCCCTCTCTCTCTGACCCTTCCCTGCTCACGCTGTCTCTCTCTCTCTCTCCTAGAAATAAATAAAACATTAAAAATTAAAAAAAAAAAGGATTGATTCTTAAGACTGAATGTATACCTAGTAAACTGATCGATTTACAAAAGACTGCCCTAAAAATGAAACAAAAATGACAGTTTGAAGAAACAATTTTTTAACATAATTGTAAAATAAATTAACATAAGCCTCTTAGGAAAAAAGTAAAATTAAATATATATGTGCACACACACAGACACACACACATGCACACTGTTATACAAGTCAAGATAGTAACATAATAACATTATCAGACAAATTTAAACATAAGTCACATGTCCAAAAGTCCATTAACATCCAAAATCTGGAGTAAATTATTTCCTTAGAAAATACCTAGTTAATAAAATCTACTGAGATTAATTATTGACTTGAAATAAATTAGTTTGTACACACATAAATGCTTCTCTCTCTGTCTCTCACTCTCTGTCTCTGTGTATATATATACATATATATACATATAAATGTTTAAATACACAAAGAACATATATGTAAATATATATACATATATATGTTTATATACACAAAGAACATATATGTGCATATATATCAGTGTTTATCCATGTATATACATGGGTATATAAAAACTCAAGCAAGTTTGTGTGTGTGTGTGTGTGTGTGTGTGTGTGTGTGTATGACCACACACTAACATTCCCTAAAAAGAATACAACTGATAAAAAATGTTTAAAATTAGATTGTGGAGACAGCTGCGCAACTCCATGCATATACTAAAAAGTATTGATTTGGTTTGATAAGTGAATTATATGAGGCATGAATTATATGTTGTTATTTTTGAAAAAAGAAAAGAAAAGAAAATTTGTCTGTCACTTCTTGAAATTTCAGGAAAAAAAAGTGCAATAAAAAGTGATAATTTGTTTTTCTGTAAATGCTAAAAGAAAAAAAAGCACAAAAATGTGAGAGACTTTTACAATAAATTATTGGGATCTGGAAAGCTGGTGGGAAATTGAAAATTATTCAGTGGAGTTAAGGATGTTGAATCTGAGCTAGCAGTGAGGAAAGCCAAAAAGTTAACTGATTTCTCCCTAGAACTTTCAAGAAGTGGGAGAATTGGGATACATCCAAAATATCAGGGAAGCTTGTCTTAAATCTAAAGAAATGTTTTAAAGTTTAAGGCATGTTTAAATACCCAGATCTCCTCAATTAAAAAAAAAAATCTCAACTTATTTTTCTTTAATTCAGTTTCATTCCCATCTTGGAGATAGCTGAAAATTCAGTCAAATACAGGTTATCTGGACTAGCAATCAAAAAGGCGTAGCTCAGGAGAATGTATAAAGTGTTCTAACCCTACTGCCTCATGCTCAGGTCTCAGAATAGAGATTTAACAAAAGTTGTCATTAAGATTCTAGAGAATCTTAAATCAATACATTACATTCAAGAATGAATAAAGATATATACATCATTCAGAGAATTTTTTCAAAGACTTCAAGTATTCAAATTACAGCATTGCTAAAAACTAACACAAAAGTTAAAAGGTATAATTGAGCCAAGATGAACCCAAAATAGAGTACACTAATCAAAACTAGAAAAGGAAGTGCAAAATTGAAAATAAAATACTATTTTTAAAAGTCTAGAGGATTTCTTCTGGAGTCGCAACATCTGAATATGAGGAATATACCTAAAGAAAATCATATTATGAAATTTTAGAGCATTGCAAACCCACGGAACCTCTTCAAACTCCAGAGAAGAGTCGGAAAACATGAAGGAAGAGAGGGGTCTCACAATGGCATTTGTGTTCTAGTTAGTAACACGGGACATGAGGATGGACATGCTTTCAGTGTTTAACACTTGCAATCTGTCACCCACATGCCTAGTAAGATCATACTCTCCAGACAACTGGTGTTGGGTACATACTAAATATCATTTTCAGGATTCATCTTTTAGAGTAGGCAGTATTTGACAATGCTGGTCATTTAACTCTCAAAGTTCTTTTTTTTTAGGTTTATTTTTATTTATTTTGACAGAGAGGGCCTGCATGAGTGGGAGAAGGGGCACGGAGAGGAGGAGAGAATCACAAGCAAACTCTGCGTCGTTAGCCCAGAGCCTGACTTGAGGCTTGATCTTGGGAACTGTGAGATCATGACTTGAGCAGAAATCAAGAATCCAACTAAAGCGTAACTGACTGAGCTACCTACCTACATGCCCTATTCTAAAAATTCTTTTCTCTCAAGTACCCTTTCTGACTTCCTGTACCAGTTAGAATAGGCAACGTCTTGCTGCAGGAACAACTCTAATACCTCACCATGTCACAGCACTGAGGTTCATTTCTCCCCTTGCTCCATGTCCATCTGATTCAATTTTAGCTTCCTCTGATGTGAACCTCGCTCAGGAATCTGAGTTGAAGGATTATTCTTCACCTAGAACATGGTATATGGAGGCACATAGGTTGGTTCTTAAACTTCCTTCCAAGAATACTACTACATGCTGGTTCTCAAAAATCCAGAGGTTAAAAGAAGGCAAACCATGAGAGACTCTTGAATGCTGACAAAAACTGAGGACTGATGGATGTGGGGGGAGGAGGGATGGGCATGGAGGAGGGCACTTGTGGGGATGAGCACTGAGTGTTATGTGGAAACTAATTTGACAATAAACTATTTGTAAAAAAAAATAATAAAAAAATAAAACTAAAAAAAAAATAATAAAGCCACATCATGAAAATTCACACACACACACACAAAAAGAAGTCATCTCTGTCTGTGTTCAACAAATCTAGGGTACATAATCCTCTTCCTTGGATGGGTGCTGAATCCTTAAGGACAGTGGTTGTATCTGCCAGATCCACATTTCTACTCCTTGATAAAACCTCAATCTCTGTATAGTTATTTTGTCTCAAATTCAGTATGGCAAAAATTAAACTTTTCAAATTTATTTTTAAGTCAAGTCTATTTTTGTCTTCATTATTTGCTAATGGCACATTTTTTAAATCACCCACACAGCCTTGAAATATCATTCTTTCATTTTTTTCAATATTAGACCAATGTATTACTCCATGTTTTCTACTTCTAAAATCACTATTGTGTCTTTATCATTACAATTATTAACATGACATGAATAATACATTTTGGAAATGAAGGAAACATTCATGTTTCATTTTTTTTCTTTTTTTTAATAGTTTATTGTCAAGTTGGTTTCCATATAACACCCAGTGCTCATTCCCACAAGTGCCTTCCTCCATGACCATCACCCCCCTTATCCTCCCCCCACGAAAACAAAACATATGCAGTATTTAAACATTCTCAAAAATGTCTTTACATCATCATATAAATTAAAATGGATGGTATTATAATCAATTTGCTACATAGGATGAACTAATGTATTGCTCCCTTTATTTATGGTCTATCCACAATTTGGAATCCTTGTCCCATGTTTCTCTCCTGGATACTTGAAAGTTGCCTTACAGATTCATTTAAGATTAAAATAAACCTTAAAAAAACATTGTCATAGTCTCTAAAATTATATTTTTCCTAATATTAAATCCTACTCAAAATCCTTCATTAGCTCTACATGTCTATCTGTATTAGATATAATTTTATCTCTACCGTATTTAAGATCATCAAAAATATGGCTTTAACTTCCTTCTCATCCATATCTTATGAAACTTCAGTTTGTACAAACTGCATGAACTGCACTTTTTTTAAACACATTTCATGCATCCTGAACATTGCGCAAATATTTCTTCACTTGGAACACCTTTTCTTCATTGTTTCAAAATGTCTCAGTCATTAGTTATAATATATATAATATAAACTATTATGAGTTATTCTATTTCATTACTTATAGTTCTTCCCCAGAATTTTACTACCATGATGACTTGTTGCTTTTATTTTAGAAAAAGTAACACATAATCAAAATATTATTCTTTCTTTAGGTTCTTCTGTAATCATTGCCTTTCCAGATCTCTCAATTCACTATAACTATCTTAGGAAATAGATCATATACTTTCTTATTTTCTATTATTTAAATATTTGTTTAATTTCCTATGAAAGCTCTCTAGATCCTTGAGAACAAATAACGTCTTGCCTGTCTACATAAGACTCTTCTGTCTCATAACACTACATCTTATATGAAGAAACTTATGATAAAAAAAGGTTTTGGACTGTTACTTTAGTGAATTGAATAAAATGCAAACAATAATGTGTAGGAAATAGTGAGATAATTAATTTCGTAAGGAAAAACAAGAAGAATGAGTCCTTCTTCTTGAAATAGAATTTTGACTAACAGAAAGAGTAACTAGGCAACAAAGTTAAAAATGATACAATGTTATATGCTGAAATAACAAAGGGAATTAAAAGTGATAATTGGTAAAAAGATAAAGTTATTTAAGTAAACACATAGATTATTGAACTTGAAAGCTAAAGACAAGCTTTTAAGACCACTTCAAATAAATGAGACACACAGCATCCCAGTATTTTTAATGTGAACTTTTCCCTGTAATTGAGAAAGATTTGTTCATTTGAGGGAAATAAAAAAGAACAATAAGCAGAGTTGAAAGATTTTATAGAGCATCATGAAATAAATGTCAGAAACAGTGATTCACATACACTCCCCATATACTAATTTACATATGACTAGTATGTGTTGCATATATCAAATTTTGTGACATTTATTTCAGGAAGCATTGTAAAACTTTCAACTCTGGTTATAGCATTTACTTTGAATTTTATCTCAATGATGGTGCCATTGTGGAATGCAGAAATAGCACAGAAATTGCTGCATATATTTTCTGTTCCTATCACATTATGATTACATGAAGTTGTGTATTTCTACATAGTAGTATTATCCCTTGTCAGTTGCATATCAAATATGATGACATTGAGACAAATGAAACATAAATATGTGTAATGTTTCTTGCTACTTCATCAAATCTCAAGGTACATCTGCAACAAAAACTGAAATTAAAATATCGATGGAAGAAAGTTCCCTCTGGACTGCAGTATATTAAGTGGAGGGAAAACTGAATATAAACCATATTTTGAATAGCATATTTTAAGTATTTAATAATTTAAATAATTTACATATCTCTGTTAAAAAATGTCATTCCTAGTGAACTTTATAAAATAAGACCATTAAAATTTCATTTATTTGCATTGTTTCACTAAAAATCATGATTCTATGTTTTGAGTTATAGGAATGAGCAAACACTGCAAGGTGTTACATCTTTAGTAATTCATTTTTATTAAGTGGCCCAAAATTTAATGTTAGGAATTAGTTCCTCCTTGCCAAAAATGAATAGGAATTAATGATATATTTCTCATTAGTTAAGTTTCTATGTGACAGTTCTCAGCATGGTTGGAAAAAAAAAAGTAGTTTTCAGGTCATATGCCAAAGGAAAATCAGAGTTTATAACCAAAATCCTATAGCTGGATTAACTTCTGTTGTGGCGACATGACTAGAAATCTATAATTACCCAAATGCTTTATATTTATGCCTTCCAAGCTACCTGCTCATTTTTGCTTTCTTTGAGCATAATACAGTATCCTGATTCAAAAGAAAAGATATTTGGTGCTATTCAGGGATTAGTAGAGGTTTAAATGTTAATCTCTGCAACACTATTTCTTCTGAAGAATTCTCATTTAAATTCTTACAGGGGCCCTCAGAGTATATGCTGTGCTTAAAAAGGGCATTTGTAGAAAAAAAAATACTATCTTGGGAATGCAAAATGCAACATACCACAATAATCTTTGAACATTACTGCACTCTGCCTTTTACAGTGTTCTGAATATAGCAGCCTCGGTAAATACAGCTTAATGGATATATTTTACTTAAGAGAATATTTACCACAAGGTAATATACTATTTTATTCTTTCTTAATTAGTTATATGTATAAAATTTAATTTTAGTATTGGTGAAAGGAGAGATCAACTTTCTTAACAATAATATAAGGGGTAAGAAATTTCAAGTAAGATTTATTTTAAGCAGATTGAAAGCACTTTCTCTTTTCCTCTCTCCTTCCTTCCCAGTAGGCTACCTTTCCTCCATCCTTTCCATCTTTGTCTGGCTCCTTCCTTCCATTCTCTTTTCCCTCATTGTTCTTCCATTCTTTTTTTTTAATTATTATTATTTTCATTCTTGGTTAATATAAACAGAGACATAGAATCTTAATTCAAGCAGAAACATTCTCTGTTAAGAGGACTGTTTATTGTCTGTGGTTTTATTTTAATGACTCCTTATTTTTCACTTACCTCTTTATGGTTCTCTTTATAAATGTATTATAATTTTCCATTTCTGTGAATTTAGTAAATGAAAATTTATAGAGAAAATGGTCTCACCTTTTCCATGTTTCATATCAGAATCTAGTTTTTGCTCTATTCTGAGATATATTCTCCAAACAGCATATGAAGCAATAACTAGTTCGGAGACATCTTTTGAGAGTCTTGGAATGCCTGGATAAGTTATATTGGAGCCTTGGAACTATTGCCTTTGCCTTTAATAATATGCTAAATGGTGTGCATGAACTCACTTCCAGATAACTCAAAGGTCACAGGAGCTAATGTATTTCTCTAAACGCTCAATTAACTTTATCTTGGATGGTTCATCAATTTCAGTTCAACCTACAAAAGACATGTCATGTAATTTGGATTTTTAAATTACATATATATATGTATGTATATATCTGTGTGTATAAATATACACACATACATATACAAATATATGTGTATATATTTATACACACATGGATATGTATATATATATGTGTATATATTTATATACACACACACAGTTTATTTAGTTTATAAACAAGAACATTGATTATGGTAAAGGTACATATTCAGGGTCACAAATCTTGTTAATGACAAAATTTAGGTCAATATACAATTTCCTGACACCTAATCCATTCCACTTTCTTATCTACAATCTTAAAATGTTTTTCTTTTGTTTACATTAATTGTAGAAATAAAAGATAGTCCATGGAAGATAGTAGCTCTCAGATTTATACTGAAAACATTCTTTCATGGAAAAGCATAAATGTGAATAACCCAAGTGACAAGGTCGTCCTCCACAGATAGCACAGACAGGCTCAGCAGACCCATGGACTGTCACATAAGGTAGTCACTTCATAGACCGTGTGTAATAGTAGTTCAAAGTTATGAAATTATGTTTAGGAGAAACTGGCATATGCTAATATATTAATAGAAACATGTGTATATTCCTTACAACTATAAATGGTAGCTTTTGTTTTCTTCTACTTTTTTTTCTACACCTTAATCTTCAAAGATGAGTACAATATTATCTTTTATCAATACAAAATCTCCTTGTCCTAATATTGCCAGTGCTCACATTCCCATTGGGTCTAACAAATGTGCCTTTTGGTTAACCAAGGTTAACATATTAAAGAATTCTTTGGTCTTTCTCAAGATTTAATATTTTGGACACCCTGCAAAAAAGTAGTCAACAAGTTGAGACACTGGTACCAATCCCAAAAGGTAAGACAATGTCCCTTTTGGAGTAATGCCTGGTGGGGCACCTGGTTGGCTCAGTCAGTGGAGTCTCTGACTCTTGATTTCATGGAGCCCCACATTGGACTGTGCATGGAAAACAGAGGGCCTGCTGGGGATTCTCTCCTGTGCTCGCTCGCTCTCTCTCTTTGTCTTTCTCTCTCTCTCCTTCTCTCTTCCCTCAAAATAAATAAAAGAGTAATGCCTAGTGAACAAACAATGTTCCAAAGGTCAGTGTAACAATGAAATATGACTGTTGTCACCAGACAGCATAAAGACAATGAAGTTGACATTGATGAAGAGCAAAAGTTATATGTCACTGAAACCTTGACCAAAGCTTGTCTAAATAAAATACATGACCATCTTGAACTACTCTTTTTCCTATTGTAGTGTTTCTCACCCATATTCATAAATCAAACCTAATCAGAACACAAGAGAGTAATGATCTAAAATGCAGTGACAATAATGTGTCTGATTCTTCCAAATCAAGGTTAATCTGTTGTGGATTGCTGTGTTTTTAGGAACTGGGGAGAAAAAAAATACTTGTGTTTTAAACACCTAATGATTATGTTTTATAAAATTCCCACCACAGTGCCTTGCACACTAAAGGTGCTCAATATGGTAAATCTTTGGCACACAAAGAAATGCTGGTGTTGAAACTGCTCTGACCCCACTTATAACACCAAATTTATCTTCAGGTCTATATTAACAGTCTATTTCAGGATAAGTTATATATTATAGTTTCCCAAACATTTTACTTTTCTCACCTTTATAAATTGGTTCATTTCAAAGCACACAATTCTCTTTTATATAATCTTACCTAAATTGTACTTTATTTTTTTTTCAAAATTCAGCTCACCTAAATCTTAAATTATCCATTAAGCTTTCCCTGTATCTTCCAAACTGAGACTTAGGAATAGTGCTATCTCAACCAATTGTTATAGAATAGACTCACTGCATAAAATTTGACCTTCACATGTGCCTCACTGTTTGTATCATTTGTGTCCTCTAACAATTTTTCTATCAGTATAACAAGAAATATAGTATGTACACAGTGAGATTTATTAGCAAATACTAACCATCCATTGACCATTCATGCTTGGAATGCTTTGTGCAAGGTAAACATGCAAGGAGAAGAGACAAGGTCATTGAGAGACAGCCTGGGGTGACCAAATGAGTAGAAGCTTTAAGTTGTTTGAGATCGTGTTCTATTTGATATTCTGGTCCCTGGGCCTCAATAAGTAGGTCCTCTATAAGAATGTTTGTGTTGAGAGTTCTTAATTCAATTTTTAAAAACACATACAAATAAAAGATAAAGAGAAAATCAACAATAATGCTGAAAGTTATAAGCATCTAGAACCATTGTTGTAATTTATTTGACATTTGATCACATTTCCTTAGTGGCATCGTCTTTGTTAACTTTTTTGTATTCTTGGTTTTCTGGAATGTCAACTTCTAGAAGAAAACTGGAGCCATCTTGGTTTACCCACTTTCCCAGTGTTTCTAAACTTGTGCAATAGAACACTTTTGGTTTATAATCCAGGAATCCAAAAATACACTATATGGACAGCTAAGTTTGAGAAATAGTGCACATTACATCTCTATGTTGGAGATTCATAACCTCTGTGTAGACATCAAGGGTTCTGAGATGTATTTTTATTTTACAAAGACATGTACAGCCAGACATATATTTGATCTAGTTACTATCTCATCTCTTTAGCAATATTAACCCATTTAAACTTAGAACCAACTTATGAGAGCTACTATAATTATACCCATTGTGTATAAGAAACGATGAAACATTAAATAATTTTTCAGGATCACAAACCTAGGATAAGAGAACTGGATTTGTAGTCAGGGCCTCTCACTTTATAGTCCACACTCTTACACACTGTCTGTGATACTTCTTATTTAAAACAAGCTGCAATTTCATATTAACTCCTTCCATAAATTTGTAGCCTGAATGGTCATTATCATCTGCAAATAATCCTTTACAATACTGGAAGGCAATTTTTCATGCAAGTTAGATTTTTTATAATGATATTTATTAGATTATTTTTACCTGCCAATAGAAAAAATGTAGAGATGAAAACAATGGCCTACAGATGAGATTTAACATGACTGTAGGTGTGTGGTTTAAACATCAATGGTTGGCAGCAGTGGTTCTATTCTATTATGGGGACAAGAATTAGCCAGGAGAAGATCAAAGCTGGATTTTTTCCTGGTAACCTTTATATCATATACCTGGTCTGCCACACACTTGTATGTGTATCTACATTTACACACAAACACACATGAACACACAAAGCATTTAGGATTTTTTATGTTTATTTTTATTTTGAGAGGGAGAGAGAGAAAGAGAGAGAGAGAACATGAGCAGGAGAGGGGCAGAGAGTGAGAAAGAGAGAGAGAGAATCTCAAGCAAGCTCCACACTATCAGCATGGAGCCTGATGAGGGGCTTAAATCCACCAACTATGAGATCATGACTTGAGCCAAAACCAAAGGCAGTTAACCGAGTGAGCCCCCCAGGCACACCAACACATGTGCATTTAGTATTCAAGGTTTTAAGTTTTTCAGTGAAAATTTATAAATCAATAAATCAGGATATAATCTATATCTTTATCTGTATCTATAACTATATATATTCCACATCCTTCATGCCAGATTTCACCTGGACATTAATAGAATCTCTTTGCGTCCATCACCTACGCTCTCTTTATAGCCTTCCCTGAACAAGTTAAAAAAAGAACTCTATCAGCCTCATGGAGTTTGTTTTATGTTCGTTTTTGGAAATTTTGTGTATACATTGTTTCTGCATCCAGATTTTATGGTTAAGAAAGGCAAAAAGCATTAGTTACCTTCTTGCTGTCACCCTCTTAGCAGTGAGTGCAATACTGTGTTTAATTAAGTTAATTAAGTAAATGATTTTATTCCTTGAATGCATCTATCATAAACTACATTGGGAAATGCTTAACTATATTGCAAGAAAGTACTCCCATTTTTCTTTAGGTTAATCAACGTATTCCTTTGTTTAATCACTTTAAAACACTGAGCAACTCCTTGTAATTGTATGTGGAACTGAACCTGTTGTTATAAAGACACTTCCAGTGAACATGATTTTGCATGCATATCCCAAATAGAAATATCAAAGCATGAGACATTGTTGATTTTGATATAATTCATCCTTTATCCAAATCAGCCTGCTTACAATAAATTATTTTCACATTGGTTACATCATATTCTCTGATTTAACTTTCTTAAGACATGTAGATGTCATAGCTAGATAAAATGTCTTAAAAGTACATTTTGCCTGATCTCAATGATGTTTTTTTTTCTCATAATTTTCAAAAGACAGAGAGAGAGAGAGAAAGTATGTGACTTAATATAGTGCAAGCCAACCTACTGCTGCCATGAATGACAGATTCCTGGTGCCCTGAGACTCTCTGGGAATTATAGCCATGTCAAGACTCTGGGTCGCAGAATATTAAATAAAATGGCCCTTCAAGGTGAATCACTCAGCAGGTCAATGTGTAAGGTTTGGCATTCCAAGACTTTGCTTAGGAAAACCTACTATCATGTAATTGTCTGCCGACGTCTGTGACTATTTTGGAGAAATAGAAAATTCTCAAGCTTAAGGGTAGCATGTAGAGATAAATAGCACTGTGCTACCCACAAAAACAGAGACAAAACCAAGATCTCTTGTTTGTAATCAATAAACGTCCCCTTATTACCAGGCACTCAAAAGACTTTTGCTACTTTTAAAGTCTAATACAATCAGAGGCAGACAAAAGGAATTGCTTCTGAAACTGAATGCATCAGTCTCCTGCATTTTTAAACCAATTTATCTCTCCAGCTGTTAAGTCTCTGTCTAAAATAACATGGAAGAAATTGGCACATTTATGTCATCAGCAAGGCTACATTTATTGACTTATTGATTTAACCAGCATGCGTGTGATGGGGAAGAGCAGTTTGGTATCACCAGCAACTCTGGCAAAATAAATTCAAAATGAGTTAGACAGCCAACACATTTCTTACTAAGTCAGTTAGCATGTGATTAATCGAAAAATGATAAGTAGGTCAAGGCTGCTGTCTCTATTTACTTTCAGCTTGAGGCAGAGGTCTGTTTGGGAAAACACAGTCCATATCCCTTCCATGTTGCTACTCGGTGTTACCAGTCGCTGAAGTAATTGACCGTTTATTGCATCTGTTCAAAAATTCAGGATACAGGGTATAATAAAATGAACATTTGTGTAATTACATTAGCTCTAAGACTCTTTTACTTAAAGACAACTGCCATCCATCATGTTGCCCTTTAATTTCTCAGTGTGGGGGTATTTCTTTTAGAAGTCGTATCTTGGTATATTTGAAGTGGAAGTGTGATAAAATAGATATTTGTCACATTACAGAAACAATGTAAGTAGGAGAAGAAATCACAAAGATATCCTAGCAATAAATGAAAATGGCTGTAAAGTGTTACTGGCGGCGAAACAAGAAAATAAGATCACTTTTCCCTACAACTCTTTTTAACAGATGAGAGTCCCTGTAGTCTGGTGAATGAAAGTCAACACATGTAGATATAATTATACTCTAATTTTCTCTACTGTGGTGAATTTCTAACTTAGGCCATAAAGCATTGAAATGTGCCTTATTAAGAGACTTGCCCTTGAATCTTTGGGATCAAAGAGAAGAAGAGAGAAATCCCATCATTACAACTTGCTAGCTTGTGTTACTTCTGGCTTGTTACTTAAACATTCTGAGTTTCAATTTCCAGATTTGTTTCATGGATGAAATTATATCTCATATTATATGGTGTATATGTATGTATGCTATCAATTGCAAAAATATTATACATGGCATATTTCCTTTAATTTAATTTATGTTATGCATTATTTTCCCACCTCTTTATCAAGAATAGGTAGAGTCAGGATTCAGTAATGTCAGAGATTGGGTATTTTCAGTGGATAAAGTGATTATTACCCAAGTTTTGCAAGCAAATAAAGTTGATCATTTTACTTCTCTCTTCATGTTTAAAGCTTTACCCATAGTGATATAAGTCAAACCGAAAGACAAATACCATGTGATTTCACTTAGATGTGGAATCCAAAAAGAGCACAAGAAAATTGAACTTACAGGTTCAGTGAAAACATTGGTAGTTGCCAGGGTGTGGGGTGTGGGTGGAAAGTAAGGTGAAGATAAGAGAAATTGGAGAAGGTAATCAAAAGGTGTAAACTTCCAGTTACAAAATGAGGAAGGCCTGGAGATATAATATACAGCATAGTAGTTATACTTAATCATACCATTTTTATATATTTAAAAGTTGCTAAAAGAGTAGATATTAAAAGTTTTTATCATAAAAATAAAGATTTTAACTATGTTTGGTAATGGATATTAAGTAGGCTTATTGTGGTGACTGATCATTTCATAATTAATCCATCTATCAAATTATTATGTTGTACATCTGAAAATATTATTTTATATATGTCAATGAAAGATCTCAATTGAAATAACAACAGCACCAAAAATAAGCTCTTACTTATAGCCATTCTCCTGGCGCATCCAGCAACCCATCATCCATCTATCCATTTATTTCATGAAAAAATTTTAAGTAACTTCCAGGTATTAGTTAGGTCTTTAGATGCCATGATGGAATGTAAATTGCAAGACATTTATTGAGGAAAATGCCTGTGAAAGACAAAAGAGAGGCAGGGGTAGTTAGGAAAAGCTATTAGATTATAGTGCAGTGTGTAAAAAGAGGAGGAAGAAAGGGAGATTATCAGGAAGATACTCATTCTGTGAAGTTGCCCTGAGAGATTTTTGACAAGCCCCAGGTGAAGTTGAGCAAAAGCCTTTCCCTACAGGGGAGTCTCAAAGGGCAGAAAATACCAGAACCTAGCATGTCCATTGTGCTCAGCCATTGCCGGGAGGCTGCATGAGGAAAGTGTGGATGGCCTCAACTCAAATTTTTTGGTAGGTGTTGGAAACAGCTGTATAATGTCAGCAAACTGAACTCCTTACAGCTGATTGGCAAGTTCTTTATTGAAAAAAGAACAAAACAAAACTGAGCTGTATATATTCATGACTACCACAGAGAGACACTGGAGATAAAATAGATCTAAATCTATTGGGGCATAAAACATATCTTCTATTCACCGAGGAAGTAAAGCTCGGAACTAAACAACTGAGTTTGAATAAGATGAGTATTAATACACGAATAACACTGAAATGCAAACAAGTGTCTAACTGTGCCTAGAGAAGTGGGAAACTCATGCTTTCCAGTCCAAACCTCAGTGTAAATTTGATGATAATGGAAGATGATGGAGGAGTGTTATGAATTAACCAGAAAGGACAAGTAACCCAGGACCATGTATTGATTCTCAAACAAAAAGATTCTCAAACAAAAAGGTCCACATTTAAGTGATCCCTGCTTCCTTTGATTTTCCTATAACTTCTGTTCTTCTCTTTATCATAGACACAACATGGAATTCATTATTTTTTCATTCATTATACATATAAAATATATTTCCCAACTATTCAGAAGCTAAGACTTCTGAATATCTCAAGTAAAACTAATGAGAAATATTATATTTTACTCTGTTTACCTTTGATTTTTCCAAATGCTTATCAAATTGCTCAATAGAAAAAAAATATTTCCTCTAAAGTACTATGCATAAATTCTTACACATTTTTTCAGTCTCAAACCATTAAATACATATAAGTCCCCTTTATATCAAACCATGCAAATTTATATGCCATTCCTTACACAGGAATTGGAAGATTCTTTTTCAACCCTTTGAACATGGTATTGTTTCAAATCTAATTTTGTACTACTCCTATGAAATAGACTGTAATTTTTTTATCTCTTTCAAAATTCAATTTGAATAACTTTCTCCTCGAATAATCTTCCTAATGGTGGTCATTCTCTGAAGCTAAATGTAAATAGGAATCCTTCCGGGCAAAGCTCAAATCTCTTCCCCTACGATGCATTTACTTGTCTTCTTTGATAAAGAAGTGTTCGCCTGTCTATCTGTACATTTTATTTTTACCGTCTTTTTTAAAGCATATTTTACTTTCTAATGCAATTATTTATATCAAGAATAACAATAGCTTTCAAGTACACAGAATGTTTCAGTTTATAAAAGCATTTATATACATCTCATTCTATATCTACAACAACCATATAAGGAAAAGGTTATCATACTAATTTTATTAGTTCCAACTCAAGGGAATGGTCAATATGCTTAGATCCCCAACTGAGTAGCAAAATCAAGAATCAAACTCTGACTTTCAGTACCAAATTAAATCAACCTTCCATAATTTTTTGATGTAAACCCTTTGAGGGCAAAATTGATGTTTATGTGTACTACATAAACTTTCATAAAATCACAATTCAATTAAAAAATCAAATGAATAAAAGGATAACAAGATCCAACTTATCCATATCATTTGACTATATCTCTCACAAATAGCATATAGCTGTATTTATATCCTTTGACTGCACTCTACTTGACATTTGTCCATTATTTGCTTCTGTTAGTGGCCCTCTGTAATTTATGCATGTATATTTTTTGCTTGCAAAGTTCTATATGTTCACAAAAACAAAGAGTAGTTTTTTGTTATTTATTGGGTGCTTTTGGCATCTATTCTCTTATTTCACAGCAGAAGAGTGAGAGCATATGTATATTGTTAGCCTCCCATGGGGAAAGGAAAACATGGTCCTTGAAAGCTGTAAAATTATGTATATATTCCAGTGAAAACTTATGTCCAGGATTATAACATCTGCTATAAATATCTAAAAATTTGTAATTAAAAACTGCAAACCCTTATAGCATCATAGAATATTAATAGTGAAATAGTGAAATTTTTTTTGTTTATTTACTTATTTTTGAGAGAGACAGAGTATGAGCAGAGGAGAGGCAGAGAGAAGGAGTGAGAGAATCCCAAGCAGGCTCTGCACCATCAGCACAGAGCCCATGTGTGGCTTGAACTCATGAACTGTGAGGTCATGACCTGAGCTGAAATCAAGAGTCAGATACTTAACTGACTAAGCTACCCAGGCATCCCTTGAATTAATTTTTAATGAAAACTCTTTCTACCTTAAAATGGGAAATGCATTATAAATTTTTATGACTATTTATTGTTTGCCAATAATATTTCATCAAACTTGAAAATCCAATTAATAAATTTATTTTAAGTACTAAACATTTTTGAAATTAAGCGCATAGGAAGCCGGGAATAATTTTTTAAATATGCATACATATAACAAAAGGAGTCATTGCTCATAATTCATGCATATAAATTAATATATTTTCTCATAATTGTTTTGTCATTTTGAGTTAGGATGTTGACTATCAAACCAAACATGTCTATTTTATGAAGGAGTTTGCAAAATAATGTGAAACTTGATTATTCTGCATATGCATTCTTTATATCCTTGGTATAGGTCAAGAAAAGGAGAATAAAAATGAAACTGTGGTTTTACATTTTATCCCAATACAGATGTGTTCTATCTTTGAAGAGTTTATCTTACAGGAAATTTCCAGATCTTTAAGTGGCACACACCTAGAGTATTGTTCACTTCCTAAATAAAAGCCCTTTTTCCAAGTGGTTTAAAAGGTTTTAGATGGGGAGGTACCAGATGTCAGCAGTCTCAATCTTTTTAATGCAACTATAATGGAGAACAGCTTAGCGATTACCGCTGTGGAATTTAACCTTCAGGTCACCAACTCAATCCCTTAGCGCTGCTGGCCTTTTGATAATAATAGGTCTTCTACTCTTGGACACACACACAGAACACAGCACACACACCACATTCAGGCACAGAGGGGACAAGCTGTCAAGGCAATGTATTAATAGAATATAAAAATTTATAGTCTTGAAATGAGTTACAAAGAAGAAGAATAAATGTCATTTAACATTCCTTATACAAAAAGTTAATGGGTATAATAATGCCAAGGTTTAATAGCTCAAAAATATTTTAAGTGCCATTACTGCAGATTAATACTCCAGGTTTTAAATTCCCTAATATTCTTCCACTAGGATTTGAGGTAGTTTGTTTCTCCTGATGCATTGCCAACTCACCTTTACAGGTCTCAATCTGTAAAAAAGTATAAAGTGGGAAAATTGGGGCACCTGGGTGGCTCAGTCGGTTAAGAGTCTGACTTCGGCTCAGGTCATGATCTCACAGTTCATGAGTTCAAGCCTCATGTCAGGCTCTGTGCTGACAGCTCAGAGACTGGAGCTTGTTTCAGATTCTTTGTCTCCCTGTCTTTCTGCTTCTCCTTTGCTCTCTCTCTCTCTCTCTCTCTCTGTGTCTCAAAAATAAATATTATTTATATTTATTTAATAGTTAATATACAATAATTAAGAATTAAATAATTAATAATAAAAATAAGTTTTTAATTCATAAAATTAAAATTAAAAATTAAAATAGATAAGATAAAAAATAAAATATAAAATAAAATAAAATAAATAAAATGGGAAAATTAACCAAGCCTTGGAGCACTCCAGGAAACAATATGGAGGTTCAGTAGATGATGTGCTTCCTTTTAAGTTGGGATAAATTGATTATTTTAAAGTAGTTTTGATTGTATCAAAAAACCAGACTACATATCCACAGGAAACTAATTTAGAAAGAATACACTAGTTATTAAAGATCTACATCAGGTTGCAGAGTAAATTGTAAGTCCCTTAGTAATGATACTTAGTGTGAAACATCTAAACAGAAAAGCCTTTGCTTGCGTTTCAAAAAATCTTATGTACTAGAATAAACAAGAGAAAGATAAATAAATAAATAAATAAATAAATAGCAATAACTATCACGACTGCAATTTATTGACAACTTAATATGTGCTAACAGGTGCCCTGTTTAGAAAATTAATTTTATTTAAAATGTATTTCAAATCAAGGATACAAATATTCACATCCTGGCCTCCAGTGGTTGGATAACTCACTAAAGGAGATGTAGCCAGAGAATAGAGTCCAAAATGAGGTTCCACTCCAGGTACATCCAATACTGATACTTGTAACCAAATACCTATTGAAGATATTAGTTAAGAACTTACTGGGAAAAAAGTGACATAGCTCATTCAGCATGTATATGATATGAATGCTGTATTTTTCAGAAATCCTATTTGCATAAAGGAAAAGAATGGCTATACTTCCAGGTACAGTCCTCTTAACCTGTGTGAATTGATCAATAGGGCATGAGCAATATTTAGCCTTTAGTCTAATTTATCATTAAACTTTCATAGCAGTGCTTTTAGTTCAGGGACTAAAATGCTGGGAGAAGACACTCTATCTTCTCCATGATGATGTGTAACTTTGGAATATCCTCTAGTTAATGTATGTATCTCTACCTTGTTTCTCTAGTTTCATTGTACAGATTCTATAATTTTTTCCTATCTTTCTCTCTTTTTTCTTCTATCTGTTTGATATATAAACATATTAACAAAGAATTAAGCAACTATTAAAAATTATTCTTAAATTTTTGTCTTTAGAAGAGGAATAAGAAATATTCTAAGACAATTATTTTGTGTTTTTCTTTACTCAAATAACTAATCAAAATCATTTGTGATATCTGACACTTTATGATAATCAAACTTTATTTTCTTTCACTTGAACTCCTTATTATCATTGTCCTAAAATTATATTCTCTTAATAACCAGCCTAGGTTCTAAACAAACCATCAAGTAAAATTCCTAACAATGAGCCATGTGGAATGATCAAGCCATTGGGAATTCTTAAAAGTGATGGGAGTTGGATTCATGAAACTGTATACCTCCATTTCCGAACAGTGGGGTGAGCCTCATTTTTCTTTGCAAATCAGCATTGACTCCCACAGGCTCTATGCATGTGTGTTTGTGTGTATTTTAAAACATATAAATTATATACAAACACAGGTATGTGATTTACATGTTGATTCTGATAGCACTGTAGTAAAATGGCTGCTATAGCTAGTAAGTTGGAATGCAATATTCTGAGGAATTCACTTCTTACTCAATGAAAAGAAAAAGAAAGAAAAAAAGAAAGGAAGGAAGGAAGGAAGGAAGGAAGGAAGGAAGGAAGGAAAAAAAGAAGAAAAGAAAGAAAGAAAGAAAGAAAAGAGAGAAAGAGAAAGAAAGAAAGAAAGAAAGAAAGAAAGAAAGAAAGAAAGAAAGAAAGAAAGAGAGAAAGAAAGAAAGAGAGAAAGAAAGAAAGAAAAAGAAAGGAAGGAAGGAAGGAAGGAAGGAAGGAAGGAAGGAAGGAAGGAAGGAAGGAGAGGGAGGGAGGGAGGAAGGAAGGGTGAAAAGAAAGAAGGAAGGAAGGCAGACAGGCAAATTAGAATAGCCTTGCATCTTGCCTAGGAAATTCCAAAAGCTGCTGCATTATATTTAGGAAGATTCAGTGAGATTCACTGGGTCTTCAATATTACTACTTGCAATAAAATACTTTACCTAGATAAGGAGAGAGACTATCTGTATTAAATCTGTTTGTTTTTCACGTTTACTGCATGGTTCATTACATAACTCTGCATCTTTTGCCTCAGCTAATAGAAAATGGACCTATATTTCAAATGTGAACTAGAAGTAACTACCAAACTTCAGACAATGTTTGCAAAAACAAATACAAAAATGATAAAGAGCCATTAGATCCTAGTGATTTGGTCATATACTAATTTAGGTCGCTTGTTTTTGAGGTTTTTGCCAGCCAGAAAATTAGTCGTTTTTTTTAAAACAACATTCTTTCGATTCATGTTGAATGGCTCTCTGCTCCGATAAGCAAACTACAAATTTTATTCCACAGTACAAGGAGTATATCTCATGTAAAAGAGATAAAATGCATGCCGTATATTATGTTCAACATTCCATGTTTTTTCTTGTCCATTCTCCACTACTTTTTTACTATAAAACCATTAATGTGGTAATTACTATTAAAAGTGTCATGCATGCAATGAATTTAGAAGTTATAGTCTTACAGAATTTTGATAACTTAGGGGAAAATATGAGTCCACTGGTGACATTTAATGTTCTGAAAAAAAAATTCAACATATGACCACTAATGATAATTGGATAAAAATTCATTAAGGTAGTGCATGGAATCCATGAGATCCTATACCCCTGCTATCGTGACAGGATTCTTGCAGTTTTGACACCAAGTCTTTCCTTTCTATGAAGCAACTTTATTCCAGCCAGAGTCGGTCAGTAGGGTTCATACCTAAAGAACTGAGCCCCAAACACCACATAGCATGGTTTTTTACATAATTTTTACTTCTTTATCTCCCATATATGGTAACACACAAACTTGCAGTCTGATTAACATGGTCTCATGTTACAAGGTTATGACTGATGTCCTCACATACATGAATAGCAAGGTTGCTTTGAGATGTTTTTTTTTTCTTTCCTTAGGGAGGGGACCCTACCACACTATATCATAACACATTGCATATTGAAATTCAGTATGAGAGGAGTCCATCTTTGAGAGATGAGAAGGATTTGTAACTTGTCCCATCATATAAACACTTTCTTTTAATATTGTCCATTAGCATAGATCACTGATACCTAAAAATATCTTATCAGGATTTTTTAAAAAGGAAAAATAGATTTACCCTTGTTTAACAAGGATTTAACAAGCATGTATTTGCACCTACTATGTTCCAGACTCTGCAGCAGCTTGAGACATACTAAGGTAGTGACATGTGGTCTTTAACTCACCAGTATTTTACTCTAGTTAAAAGACAGATTATGTTTTTAAGAAGCTATGCTAGAAGTGAGATTAGAACTTTAGATGTACAAGTAAGCTTCATAAAACGTCTAAGTAATAGTTTACTTTGTGGGATAATAACATACGCAACAGCCAAGCAAACACAGATCATTACATATCAATGATGCATGTCACACTGGAAGTCAATTGTTAGCAATTAACGATTAAAAGAAGAGAGAGAGAGTAGCCCACAGGCTAAAGAAAGCATTGGGTGATGTCACCTCCAAGAATCATACTGAATCTAATATTGGTTAATGTTTAAAATGCTTATTGTATAATTGTATGGACGATATTAGATTTGGTATGAGTAAAATCACTAATCACTAAAAGATGGAATTGTGGAAATATCCAATTATTTATGAAGAGACTTAAAATTAGGGGCACCTGTATGGCTCAGTCAGCTGGGCATCAGACTTTGGCTTAGGTCATGATCTCACTGCTATAAAGTTCAAGCCCCGCATCAGGCTCTGTGCTGACAGCTCAGAGACTGGAGCCTGCTTCAGATTCTGTGTCTCCATCTCTCTGCCTCTCCCCTCCTCGCTCTCTTTCTTTCTCTTTCTCAAATATAAAATAAAACATAAAACAATTTAAAGAAAAGACTTAAAATTAACAAAGTTTTCAAGATTTGGGGCAGATCTGAGTCATGTAACTGTTCCAGACCTCTTCCTCAAATGTTTTAAGACCAAAAGCAGAAAATAGTTATAAATCCATAACTATATTTCAATAGTAACTAATAGTAAATGTATGATACAATTCATTATTTTCCTTGGTTGAAGTTTTGTATATTTCTCCATTAAACTCAGATTAATGTGATTCTGAAAAAAGTCTAATGTAGAATTTCAACAATCGCACATCAAATCTATCTAGACCAATGCTTCCTTGCAGGTGGTATCTGGAACACTTAGAGTCTATTAAGAGGTAACTGACAACCACAAGATATATTTCTGAAAATCTAATATTTCATCATTATAAAATTTTCACTTTCCAATGTGGAAAAAGACTACATGGTTAAGGTAAAATGTCAGCTTTCATTTTGACTAAAGCATCTACCACAGAGTCTAGCTGAGGATAATGAGATGGAAAGGGACATAATTAGAATGTATTCAGAATGGAAGCATAATGATATAACTATTTTAAAAGAATACTATCTTTAGACATAAGTCATTTATATATAATCACATTAAATATTTAGCAACATTTTGATGTAAAGCCAATAAAAATATCTCAAACCAAACATATTTTATTATAAAAAATTATACCAAGCAACAAATTTTTACTCTGCAGCTGAGTAATTAAGGAAGGAAAGAGAGAGGAGAGGCATGGAAATGGGTTTGCAAGTTCCCTGGTAGAATTTTGCATAAACCTATGTTTGAAATATAAAACAAACTTCAGCCTTACTTAGTTACCTTAACTGGGAAGGAAAAAAGGAAAATAGAACTAACCTTGATGTACTAATATTTCTCTTAACCCTGTCACAGGGGCTGAAGGGCCAGAGTTAATATTTTCCTTTGTTCATCAATTTCTCATGTTTCTTTAAAATTGCACAAATTCATATACTCTGTGAAATGGAATGCAAGGACAATGAATACATGAGAGTACCTGTAAAAAAATTATTAAGCTGTGATTTTTGAGCAGAACTACAATATTTATGTTGATAGTTTTTTTTAGCTATATGTATATTCAATTACAGTCTGACAGACAAGTGTATCATTGTTTTGTTTTTCTTCCCCCCCAAAAGTCCATTCTACTTTGCAGTAAGGATCTAGGCTGCTCATCAGCCTTGTTTTCCCAAAAAAGGCTTCATATGATGGATTTATCAATCTTCCTTCTAAATGTGCATGACATTTTCTGAGTGAAAATGTTTTGTCATGTGTAGCTACAAAATGAAGACCATAATATGATATTCATTACCTTGACACTATCTTTCTGAGGAAACCATACTTCAGAATTTCAAGTCTTTGGTATAATCTGACTCTGACATTTAGCATAACATTCTCAAATTATTTAAAACCTATCCAGCTGACTTACACAAACATACTTCTTTCTAACTCAACATTCATGTTAGACTAGTCAGAATGGGATGGAGTTAAGAGGAACAAATAATGTGATCACATATATAGTAACATAGTATGTAATTATATAGGTTATATATATTTACAATTATTTTTTATTTTTAAGTTATTTTTATGTCCACTTATTTTTGAGAGAGAGACAGAGCATGAGCAGGGGAAGGGCAGAGAGAGAGGGAGACATAGAATCTGAAGCAGGCTCCAGGCTCCAAACTGTCAGCACAGAGCCCAGTGTGGAACCCAAACCCACTAACCATGAGGTCATGACCTGAGCTGAAGTCAGACATTTAACCAACTGAGCCACCCAGGTGCCCCTACAAATACCTTTAAAATCAAAGTACAAGCTTTGATATGTTAGAAAAACCTACTGAAGTGAATATCCAGGTACACATACTATTAAAAATTAGAAGAATTTATCTAGTGTCCTCTAACTTTTTGAAAACCTTGGCATTTAATATCTATCTTGGAATTCAGAGGATGTTATCACCTTAACAAAGAGAAGTCTTTGTTTAATCCAGTAATGAATATCTTAAACTAAGAGAATAGAATCTACCACTGAGTCTAGAAAAATTCAGAAAATTACTATTTAAAGTGGAACTGAGTCAATGGACCTCAAAAGCTAAATCAAACCAGGTAATTGAAATATTTTTATTCAGAATGAAAAGGCTAAAGCACCAACCAAATAGAAGTAGAGTATATCCCAAATCTATATTGTGAAATAATAGTTCCAAGTTATAAACATCTGTAGTGTCATTTAAGAAACATAAAAAGGGTTTTCATGACCAAATAAATTCTAGCAATGTTTCTTGACCAAATAAGCTTAAGCAATGTTGTATTAAATGAAATTTAACAGTTTTCTTTACTGCAAAACTTACCAGAACACTATTACATTGTGAAATCCAAGAAGAGAACATATCTTTGATTTTTTTTCAGATTTAGATCACCAAACTTTATACATCAAGCCTTGTGTAATCACCAGTCCACAAAAGTCACTTCGAAATCCATGGTTATAATCATCAGTATCATGTGCAAATATAGATCTAATTATGATAAATAAAATTATTTAAAAATGCAGTTATGTTAATAGTGCATGTAGAAAGTATCCATGATACACAATTAGGTTTTCTCTCACTTGGCATAAAATGTTATATAAAACATTTTATTGTAAATTAAACATTTTTACGACTTTCAAGAATGTTAATATTGCCATTTTTCTTTAATGTTTGACTGCTATTTACAAAAGAGGTGTGAATGTTGTCAATGTATGTGGCAATTTTTGGTGACACACTGATGTTATATACATAGAGTCAAACATCCCAAAATAAATGTTGGATTATAACTCTTCAGCTATATATCTGTTATTTGATACCTTTAGATTTAATCTTCACCCAATGTTATAAGTGCAAGTCCATAATTTATCCAATAACAGTGTGTTCTTAATAGTTAAAGCAATCAATGATGAAGGTGATGATACTAATGATGCTATGTTTTAAAAACATGACATTACAAAAGCAAAGTTTGACACATGTAGAGGAAAACAGTATTGACAGGATGGAAAATTAAAAGATATTTTTAAACATACTTGACATTAGTAGTAAGTTCGGTATTTCTAAATTCCTCTTAGAGGCACGACAGGTGCAAACAGTTACTAGATAGTTCTTATTTGCACCTAGAAGTTATAACATTTCTCTGCTGCCATTAACCATTTCCTGTATAAGACATTGAATTAATCAAATTTTGTTCTTGAGGACAAATTTTTTTAATTCAGTATCACTCTTTTACTTTGTTGTTACTTCCCTACAAAGAGTAACACAAAGAAACACACACACACACACACACACACCACACACATAACACAGATTCTGTTGACTTGACATTTCCTCTTAGCTAAGCAAAGTTTTAGCCCAAGTTAGTATCCTCACCCCAGCCCCCCACATACTGCTTCAAGTATTTTTGGATCCATTTCTTGTCATGAAAATCTACCTCACTATTGATCTTTGTTTGGGGTCTTCCTTAAAATTAAGGTAGCATTGGGGCGCCTGGGTGGCTCAGTGGGTTAAGCGTCTGACTTCAGCTCAGGTCATGCTCCCGCGGTTCGAGGGCCCTAGCCCTGCGTCTGTCTCTGTGCTGACAGCCAGCTCAGAGCCTGGAGCCTGTTTCAGATTCTGTGTCTCCCTCTCTCTCTGACCCTCCCCTGCTCACGCTGTCTCTCTCTCTCTCTCAGAAATAAATAAAAAACATTTAAAAAAAAATTAAGGTAGGTTTTACACTTCAGTAAGATATACCAAATTATAATCCAATAAAATTATAAAGTGAAAAATCTGTGCATCTCCATGGAGGAGATATAAATCATTGTCAAGGGGTTTATACTACACTGGCAGATGCCTGTTGTTCCTAAAAATGAAAGTATAACTGATTCCAATGTTACTCAGATTGTAATTTCAATATAAGATTTATGCTTTTATTTGAAATGCAACACTCCTTAAAAAATACTTATATTGTATATTGTACATCTTTGTGTTAGGATATCTTTAGTTTTAAGTAACAGAAAATATAACTGCATTTAATTAAACAGTACAGAAGATTGATAGGTTTACTTTAAAAACTAAACACAGCATAGGTTTTAGGTAATGGTCAACCAGTTTCTGATTTAGCTTATCAATAGTGCCCTCTCTACCCTCTTCCATCTGTCGGTTTCATTGTTAGGCTGACTTCTCCCATATTTACCAAATGATGATACACTTCTTCATTCATGTTGATGGAAAGAGGTGTTCTCAGTCATAACCAGTAAAAAGTATCTTGAGCGTCACATGGGTGGCCCAGTTGGTTAAGCGACGGACTCCTGATTTTGGCTTAGGTCATGATCTCATGGTTCATAAGCTCAAGCCCTGCATCAGACTCCATGTTGACGGTGCAGAGCCTGCTTGGGATACTCTCTCTCTCTCTCTCTCTTTCTGTCTCTCCCCTGCTTGTGTGCATTCTCTCTCTCAAAATAAGTAAATAAACTTAAAAAAATTGTCTTAAGGTTTCCTTTCATTGAATCGCTCTTCGGGAACATCTATTTTCAGGTATTATCACACACAGAGAAGATGAACTCTAGGTTACCTAAGCCAATGATTGCAGACAGGGAGATGTGATTGTCCTCACTGCTCCCTCTAAGCTACTAGATGTATTTGGTACATGCAGAATAGCTGTACCAAATAAGAGCAAATGCCCTGTACAGGATTCGAAAAGTATAGGCTAATGACTCTTTTACGTGAAATTTGATTTTCCTTAAAAGATGAGACGCATAGACTAAACATCATGCTGATATTAAAATCTCTATTCCGAAATTGACACTGAATCCCTTCATGCTTCAAATTTGAACTCTATATGCTTATTTTAGGTTAGCAAGTTCTAGGTAGTCTGGGTTCTGGACATGATAATACTTTTCCAGCTCAAGTCATAAATATCTTCCTGTGGGTCATCTCCAAACTTTGGTTAATGACATAAAACATACGTATTATCCATGGAGTGCCTATGTTCACTTATGACTTTACATACCATAAAAGACCACTTCTAGTGTGCTATTAGAAAGTCTTCTTTTCAGAATATAAAGGCTTTACATATTAACACTCAATTGTAACTCTGGAAAATACATAAGTGAAGGCAAAATATGCTGCTCTTTCATTACAGGATAGTAACAGCAGGTATACAAGTCTTAAGGTATTTAAGCATTTTCCAATACATATTCCTTTTAAATAAGCTCAATTTAATGTTAAATTAAATAACAAGAGTGAAGAAAAAAATGAATAATTATATGTATATGTGTTACAAATGTGTGTGTGTTTATAAATGGTACGATTATGTTATTTCTCATTCATTAAATAAGAAGAGACTCATCAAACTTTTACCCTCTGTTCTGACAAACCCCTATTCATCAATCAGAATTAACTCGGACATCACTTCTCCCTAATTCCTTTCCTGAACGACTCAACTAGAATCAATCATGCACTGCCCTACTGCATAGGCACTTTATTTTCATTTCTATTGTTAAGTTTGTTTCACTCTATTATAAATACTTGTTTTCGCATCTGTGACCCACTACACCAGACTCTGAAAACTTTCTCTGTGCAAAGCCAGATAGTAAATATTTTAGACTTTCAGAGCCAGGCAGCTTAAGTTGCAACTCCTTATAAGATAGGTCATTGTAGCACAAAAGCAGCCACAGATGGTAGGTAAGAAAGGGTGTGGCTATGTTCCAGAAATACTAGAACACAAGTACACAAGATGGAATTCCTCGTGTAATTCTTTGGTGTAAGGTAAAGTCTGGAGTTCTCAGTGTTTTGTATGTTTGTTTTTCACCTGTTAGCACCATGCCATACACACAAAGTAGAGTTGGTAATTGTATTTTCAATTTTAGTTTAGTTGAATCAAACCAAGTTCCGGTAATTCCAACATTTAGAAGTCTAGCTCTTAAAAGCTGAGATGTGTGCTGTTCAATATGCAACCACAGTTGCATGTGTGACTGTTTAATCTCAAATTAATTAAAATCAAATAAAATTTAAAATTCAGTTCCTTGGTCACATTAACCATATTCCACGGACTCAATAGATAGATGATACTAATAGATACTATATTTAAACAGTACAGGTATAGAGCATAGCCAGCATTACATGAAATTCTATTGGGCAATCCTAGATTATATGGTGCAAATATTAATATGAGGGGATAACCTGGAGAAGAATCTGGTAGTGCATAAAGTGTGGTACTGTTACTTAACATTTTAGCCTTTAACGTCTTATTCTTCACATGTGTTATTTCCTCTCCAAATTGAGCTTTTCATAACCTAATCATTTCTTGTTTGATTGCTTCAATAATCTTCCAATCTGTCTTCCTATAGTATTGCCACCAGTAATCTATCTTCTACATAGACATTTATGTGATCAATGTAAAAGGAAAGGAGAACTATGTCCCATTGTTGATGTCAAGCTTTCAGTGGCTCTTCCCTGCCTACAAGGGCTGAGGCATTAATGGCATTTGTCCAGCACTCCTAAATATCTTTGACTCTTAGAGTTCATACTCTAAATTACAGACCTACTCAACTATAACAATCATTGTATTTGTGACTTTAATAATGTTGTTCTATATCCCTGTACATACATCCTCTCACCCTTTATCTTGCTTATACCTTACTCATCCTTTAAGATTCATTCACTTAATTTATAATATTATTCAATCTGCTTATATCTTTGAACATACAACCTATTTAAACAGTAATGGTAAGTGATTTAGAGGGATAAGCATATAAGACAATAATCTAACTGTATTTAGTAAGAGAAGACTCCCCATTAAAGGTGAAATCTAAGGTGTTACCACAAAGATGAATAAAACTCAGTCATGTAAAAAGGGACAAGAGAATATGCCAGTGAGTCAAAGGAATTGTCTGTCCAAAGGAGGAAAAAACAGGAGGGGGAAAAAAACACAAATGTTAATAGATCTGCAAGTAATTTAGAGACTTGGAACAAAAATTATAAATGTTGGGAAATACTTAATCATGTGATGAGACAGAAGCAGCACCCTACTCTTAAAGGGTCTTTAAATGTCATTCCAAGGAGTTTGCATTTTACCTTGAGATCAGAGTATTGAAAAGTATTAGGAGGATACCAGTGAAATGTTAGAAATATGCTCCTGGAATTAAACTAGAAAGACAAAACTAGTTTGGGAGATTTTCGTCTAATCAGCTAAAATATGTTGACAGATCAGATTCTATAGGTGAAAGAATTATTAAAGAGGAGAAAGTAAAAAAGATTCATGATTGGTTGGGCACACTGAGAAAGTGGTAAAAGGGTAATGAGAGTATAGTAGATTTCTTGGATGGGGTACTACTTGAAAGGTGTTAATTTATTCACTAAAAATGCTAACCACTGAAGAAGAAATTTTGCATTTGTGTGTGGGAGAATAAGAAAGATGTGGTAATGGGTTAATATCATAAGCTGATATGACATTGGTCATCCAAGTGGAAGAGAAGAGTAAGTGTTTAGATGCATGAGCTTGAAATACAAGTGAGTTCAGGAATGGAGATATAAGTTTTAGTGACATTAGATTATAGATGAGCTACTAAGTGGGAGTGGATGTTAACTAAGTTAAGGGCATGCTATGAAAAAAATAGCATTTTGAAGACACATCTAAAGGAGAATAAAACAAAACAAAACTATGAATGTGTGGTTTCAGAGGAATCAAAGACTAAGAACATCTCAAAGAGGAAATTGTGAGAGGCAGAAGTTTATGTTCGCCCCAAGCTTTCTAATCAGTGGTGTCTGTGTCCAGTTTGATCTCCTCTCTGAGTGTGTGCAGCACCTATGACCACGATGAGATAACTTTTCCCCACCCTGATGAAATGACTTTATAGGTGGAAGGGCATGCCATGCTCATGATCAGCATTTAAGATTTTTTCCATTACAGACAGGAGGGAGATTCTCCTGTTAGGTCTGGAGAAGAAAGCTCCCATGTTGTAAAAAGAAAAAAAAAAAAAAAAAAAAAAACACATCTAGGACATGACTGTGTTTTCTAGGAGTCGACAGTGACCTCCGGTCAATAGCCATCAAGGACAGCAAGGACCTCAGCCCTGCAGCCTGAATGATGTAGAAGAAGCCTTGACCTCCAGATGAAAGAACAGCTTGGCCAACACCTTGATCCCAGTCCTGTGAGACCCTGAGTGGAGAAGTCAGCATGCCATACCTAGACTCATGACCTATAGATCTGTGAGATAATAAATGTTTGTTGCTTTGAGATAAAACACTTAACATAACTAATTTTTTGGTAATGTATTACATAGCAAGAGCCCAGGAATATTCCAAAGTACTGAAGAAGCATGAAACAAAAGGTTTAACTTGAATTTGCCAGCAGGTTTGTTGATGATAGAGATGAAAAAAAAAGTTTGAGGAGAAAGATGGATGGAGCTCAGATTTTACTACATAAAAGAGGGAGACGGAAAAAGGGGAGCAGCTACTGACCGTATCCATTTCCATGGTGATGATTAAAAATCTTGTATAGTATTTAAAGGGTGACTATTTTTTCTTTTATGCTTATTATGAAACTTGATTGTTATTAGTATTAAAGTCACTGTTTTTCAATATAATGGAGATGCTCCAGAGGAGAAAACTGAAGCTACAGAAAAGAAACTGGATTATACAAAAGTGAAGCATCTACGCAGGCAAAAGATGCTTATAAACTCAGGAAGCAAAGCAGCTTTGAAGATATCCAGAGAAAATGAGAAACAAAGAACACTAAATCCATTTAAAATAGAAATGTGGGAAATAACACAACTCTCATTTATTGGATTCTCAATTCTCAGTAAAGAAGGGAGTAAATTTAGTGTTTTATTTTTTATTTTGTTTTTTGCTTCTTTGTTATTTTGTTTTTCTACTTAAGGAGACTTGAAGATCATGAGGGTGTGAGTTGTAATTCAAGCTTTAATTATTATTCATTTAGGATTTTAAATGTTGTCCAAGATGATGGCAAAAATCAAGGTAATGGGAAAGACCATAACCCAGGTACCAAAAAATTTTAAAGAAGCAGAGACTGTGACCTGCCAGTTGGTAGAATACAATGGCAAGGAATGGGGGGCGGAGTGGTGGTGACACAGTCAAATGTCTTAACCTCAAAAGGGTATCTATTATAAAACTATTCTTTTTATATCTTTGCAGATATTTGAACTAAATTGGTATAAAAATACTCATTATTTCATATCTAAGAGTTGCAAACTTCAGGAAATTCTACTTTCTTGCCTTATTTTTATTTATTATTATTACTATTTTAATTATGTTTTGTGAGATGTTTTTCAGTCAGAGCGACAATACCACAGAAATGCTGCTCGTGTTGTAGATGAGTGTCACTGTCGCTAAGTGTGAGTAAAAAGAAGTACTTTCTTAGCGTTTACTGTATACAGGGAATCAAAAATGTTAGTTTTCCAAGACTATTTAGAGCCTAAAGAGTACTGAGGCACAAAAAAAGGCCCTGAGGTCTATGTACAAGTAGTAAATATCAGCCCCACCTATTACTCAGTTAGAAAATAAAGCAACATGCAAAATATTTTTGCTTAGTGCCACAAATCCAAACATTGTTAAAGACATATTACATACATAAACTTTTTCATGATGTGTATTCTCATGTCATAAAACAAGGAGAAACGGGAAGGGGGATGAAGGTGGAAAATCTCTGCAGTTTGCTTTTCTACAATTATTTTTCAGAAATGCCAACGTCTGCATCTTTTTATTTAACTTAAGATGGCGCCTGGAACCTCTTTCAGTCCTGGCAGTAAAAGTGCACAGCCTCACAGAAACATGCTTAGCAGGGACGGCTGGAGGTTTGTGACACACATTCACACCTGTTTAGATATCTTGTCACTTCACGAGGTTGCCTGTGGTTGCCACCTCCTGTAAAATTTGAGTTTCAACTGCTGACTAACAACATTCTGCAGCAGAATATACTTTTGTCTGACTTTGGAACTCAATTGCCTTTTCGAACTCAGACACACCTTCCACAAGTTAAAAAAAATGTTTGTGCCAATTTTTTGTAATTGGGCTCTTATGACAGAAGCCTTCCCGCTATGTGGCCATATAATCAGTCAGTTATGTTCCCTACTGTGTCTTAGTTATAATTGAGAATAGCTTTTGATATTCAAGCTTAATCACTTTTACAAGTTCAAGGAATCCCTTAATAATCTTTGGTATGGCTTATGCCTTAGAAGCTATTTATTCTGCATGCCACTGCTGGAGTAATCCGGGCACTGCTCTCAATTTATAAAACTACTGCCTCTCTCAGGATTCATTAAAAAATGATAAAAATAAAGTAAAGTTGTAAGGTGTTTTGCTTCTCTTTCTTTCCATTGTACTAATTGGAACAACACAGTAACAAACTTATAATAAAGACTGAATTGGGTGTCTTATAATAATAATGTTTTAAATATATTGGGAAATAGCCTGGCTTTTGATGTTTATATAATACAAAGTATACTGAGGATTTTTTTTGCATATGATTTTCCAATTGTTTTACCATCACATTTGGAAGATTATCCTTTCTCCATTCAACTGCCTTTCAACTTTTGTCGAAACTCAATTGACCGTATATGTGTGAATCTGTTTTTGAATTCTTTGTTCTGCTTTATTTATTTTTCTGTCATTAGGCCCCAATACAATAGTTTTATAATAAGTTTTACAATTGGATAGTGTAAGTCCTCCACCTTTGATCTTTCATTTTAAGGTTGTAAGGTTACTCCAAATCACTGGCACATCTATAGAAATTTCAGAATCAGCTAGTGGATTTTTACAGAAAGGTCTTGTAGGAGTTTGTTTGTAATAACATTTAATGTGTAAGTCAATTGGGAAATTATTTTAATAGCAAAAATAGTATTCTAAACTTTAAACTCCTGTTGATAAATTGTGAGCTAAATTTCTTAAACATCCTGTTAGGCTTCATTGGAACAGGTTTATTGATTAAAATAATCACTAATTCTTACTGTACATGCACTATGTATTACACATTATAATGTTGCATATTTTATAATTAAACATTTAGTAACTAATGAACATCCAAATGGTTTCCAATGTTTTGCTCTAATGTACCAGGTAGAAATACATACCTTTGTATCAACATTTCTACTTAAATTCTAAGATTTGGGTAAGATTATTTCTTAGAAATAAAATTGCTGAATGACAAGTATATTTATAGTATGCATGGATACTCCAAATTAATATACATAAAATTAATATTTCCCAAGCGGAAAAATGTTCCCATCTTTGTTAATATTTCTCGACAGTTATTTTTATTTTCTTTTATTTTCACTGCTCTAACAAAAGAAATATTTTATTTTTTCTGTGTAATACAAATTTTTATTACTAGAAGTTGAGAATATTTAATATATCCCCCTGCTAATAATTGTGTGTGTTTGTTTTTAATAGTTTTGGCAATTTCCCCTTTACTCTCATTATTCACTGTGAATACATGAGTTCTTTGAACTTTAAACCAACTCATTACTATATATGTCACATAGCTTTTCATAGCCTATTTCACCATTTTGAAGTGATATTTATTTTATTTCATTGATGCTTTATATCTCTATCAAGGCAAATATTTGTGTTTTTGTCTTGTCTTTATTTTTTGGCTTAGAAAAGTATTCTTTATTCTGTAAATAAAGCACAAACACAGTCACATACACATACATTCCCTAATATTTTCTATAATGTGTTATTCACTATCACAATAATAAATCTCCATTACAAGTAACTTTAAATGTTAAGCAGTTTAAGCAACACACATTTAATTTTCATGCTCCTGGGGCTAAATCAGCAGGAACCCTCTGGGCTAATCTGTGGTTCAGTGTTTTGTTTTTTTTCCCAAAGTTATATGTTGGGTTCTAAAATACTTCCAATATTTTTTCATTCTAGGGTCAGGCTTCCCCTACACACATTTTTACAACGGTAAAAGGAGAGCAGGAAAGCAAGTCACGTTGCATAACCACATGTAAAGCCTCAGTTTCCATTTTGCCTAGTAATTTTCCATTGGCTAAATCAAGTCACATGCTTGAGATGAAGTAAATTGAAGTAAATTGAAGTAATTGCATTCTGACAAGATTAAAGCCAGTGCAAGATCAGGTAGGAAAGGAAGGATTGGGGTTGTGCCCAAAGCTATTTCAAATATTCATATAAAGTTCATCTTCACTTTAAAGGTCATAGTTTTTGGGTTTTTAAAAATATATATCATAATATTTAGAAAGCCTATTTTATTAATAGTATTCTGTCATATATATAATTAATATATTAAAGTAATGTATTAATTTAATAATTATTATTTAACACAAACATTCTATATTAATATATTTAAATGATTCCAACAAGATTCTTTGAATAGTCCATCTCTTATCTACTGTTTTGAAATGGTCCCTCTATCACGTATTTGAAAATCATGTATTCTTATTCTCTGATTTCTCACTAAGGTATTTGTCTATTTTTACCCAACACAACAGTATTATACTTGGCGAAAATTTAGGCTGATGAAAAAGGTGTCCTTTCTCTATTCTTTTTTCAAAGTTTATTTATTTATTTTGAGAGAGAAAACATATGCACAAGTGGGAGAGAGGCAGAGAGAGAGAGGGAGAGAGAAAATCCCAAGCAGGCTCTGCACTGTCGGCTCAGAGGCAGCCCCAGAGCTTGAACTCACAAACTGTGGGATCGTGACCGAGTCTAAACCAGCTCTGACACAACTGACTGAGCCACCCAGGCACCCTAGGAATTACATTTAATTACAGATATATTTGGAGACAACTGACATCTTTATAATATTGAACTTTCTTATAAAAGACAGTGGGATGATATAATTTGCATATTTTTATATTACTTTTAATAAAATGTTATATATTTCTGGCCTAGACTTGTCAGTTCATTACTAGATATTTTACAGGTTTTGTTCTATTGTGACTAGATCTTTTTATTCCTATGACATTTTTAAGTTGTGGCAGGGAGTCTCACATTCTCTTTTTCCCATATCTGTCACTTATACCTGCCCATACTATCAATTTCTTTTTAACCATTTTCCAGTCAAATACTTTGGATTGTTTCAAATGATGGACTATTTGGGAGAGACGTATCCTTTTATCTGAAAATATGCCTTCCTTCTAGAAGTACCTAGTTGGGAAGAACAATCTTGGACCTCCTCTAGCTTCCTGTTCACTCATTTGCAGGGGAGAAGTAACTTATTATGTGTGATTAGTCTGAAAAGGGAAAAATATGTAGCTTATATAAGCTGCTTTTTTCCTGGAGAAGAATGAGAGAGAGAAAGAGAGAGAGAGGGAGAAAGAGAAAGCAAAGAGGGAAGGAAAGAAGGACAGAAGGGAGAAAAGAATGCATTTCCCTTAATTGCATTTGGCCATTTGGTAAACTTTGGGTATAGGCCCCGCCTACACAGAAGCCCTGTGGTGATCCAACATGACTTTTCACAAAGTGCATAATTTTTACTTCTGAGTTTCCTTAAAAGAAAAAGCATCTGCTGCAATTTTAACCACCATTCTCTAGTACCAGCTCTATTGGTAATGAAGGTGATATATTTCTTTCAAGGTTACACTTCTGTTTCTTTGTATATTTTCAGCACTGAGGAAGGGAAGGATGAGTTATTAATTGAGTGCCCTTGGTATCCACTAAAACAGAAATAATTTATAATTAATCAATATTTATTTTTTCTTATTTTATTTCTCTTCTTGTAGTACTGAATATGATGACTAGCAAAACTGTAAAAAGTAGTTTATGCTAGAGAGTCTTATCTTATTCCTTGAACAATTCTGAGGTTAAATCATAAAAATATGATATTTGCTCTAAGTTTCTGGAAGATAGTACTTATCAATATTAGAATGTTTCCCTTTAAATACTGCCTGTAAAAGTGTGTTCATATTGTTATGAAAATAAGTTAATTCATCTCCTTATTATATTAAGGTGATGATTTTCTTTAATAAAATAAGATGTGAGCAAACATTTAGATAGCTTAAATTGTGTGTGTACACATACCTGTGCATGTGTAAAAGCAAATCATTATGAGGAGCTCTCTGAATCAGACAAATTTATAAATATGCATGCATTTCCAAGTTTGGGCAACACTTCATTAACTAATTATCATTTTTTGAATTTTTTAATGTTTATTTTTATTTTTGAGACACAGAGAGAGAGAGAGTGGGAGGGACAGACAGAGAGAGAGGGAGACACGGAATATAAAGCAGGATCCAGGCTCTGAGTTGTCAGCACAGAACCCAACACGGGGCTCTAACTCAGGAACTGACAGATCATGAGCTGAACCAAAGTCGGATGCTTAACCCACTGAGTTGCCCAGTCGCCCCTAAGGTATAGTTTAAGGATATAGAGATAACTATATAGTAATTTACAAAATTCTTTCCTACCTCCCTATCTCACTTTCATGTTCCTCCTTATTTACATATGTTCTTAATAAATAACTTTTTAAAAACGATCGATTCTATTTTATTATTTTTTAAAACTTTTTAAATGTTTTTAACTTTTTAACTGTTTAAATGTTTATGTATTGATTTTGAGAGAGAGAGACAGAGAGCTTGAATTGAAGCGACAGAGAGAGAGACACACAGAACTGAAGCAGGTTCCAGGCTTTGGGATTTCAGCACAGAGCCAGATGTGGGACTCAAACCTATGAACCAGAAGATCATGACTGGTTCATGATCAATGACTGAGCCACCCAGGCACCCAAATAAATGGTTTTGTATGAAAATACTTTGTAATTCACACATAAATGTCACTATAATTTTCTATTTTGTTTAAATATTTTTTGTTTTATTTATTATTGACACAGAGAGAAACAAAGCATGAGCGGGCGAGGGGCAGAAAGAAGGAGACACAGAATCCGAAGGAGGCTCCAGTCTCTGAGCTGTCAGCACAGAGCCTGATGCGGGGCTTGAACTCACAAACCATGAGATTGTGACCTGAGCCAAAGTCAACTGCTTAACTGACTGAGCCACCCAGGCGACCTGAGTAATTTTCTGTTTTGTATTTATTCAGCATTATTATTTAAATTATTAATTCCGTGTTGTAATGTATACGTCTAAGTTGTTGCTTCTTTCTTGTGCGTGTTACTTCGTGATATACATTTAATGATAGACACCTAAGATGTGAGACTTACCAAATAGCAGTGCAACGAACATCTTTCTATCTGCCCTCTTATGGAGTGTGAGAAAAATGCTTCAAGATATAAATCCATGATTGCAGTTGCTGTAATCCAGTTTATGTAAATATTGAACGTGAGCAGATGGTAGCAGGTTATTGAAAATTTCTTCACCATTCTACAATCCTGCCCATAGGACCTGAGCACTCGTAAGTATGCGCTGCCCTGTCAACGCTTGGTACTATCCAGTTTCTGAATACTGGTTAATACTGATTCTGAATATCCAGTCTCTGCTACTCTGATAGTCTAATAGGTTTCTCACACCGTAACTTCAAAACTTAAATTTCATACCTTTGATTTGTAAACAGTTTAATCATATCAACATTTGGCTTTACTTATATAAATTATAACATTCTTATTTCTCACACATTTTATTTTTAAAATGTATTTATTTTAAGAGAGGAGGAGAGAGAGAGTGAGCTAGCAGGGAAGAAGCAGGGGAGGGTGGGTGCGAATAGAAAGAATCCCAAGCAGGCTTCTCACTGGCAGTGCAAACCTCCATGAGGACCTCAAATTCACGAACCATCCGGCACATGTTTCTATCGGGACTGACATCTTTTCCTAATGTCAATATATTTTAAGTAGTAGTGCCTTCAAAACTTCTGAAATTGTAATGGTCTCTCTCCTTTTTCCATCTTCTCTCATTTTGTCAGTGGTTTCTTTGCAAAACAGAAACCCTAAATTTTTATATAATTAATTCATAAGTTTGTGTTATATGATCTGGCTTTGGCAACTTGGTTAAGACGTTTTTCCTACCATTAGTTACATTTATAAAATAAATAATGTGAAAATACAATCACAAAATATTCTTACATATTTTAACTGACTGTAAACTTTGATGAAGTGTTTGGTAACTTAATTTATTTTTTCCTGAACGCTTTTCTTTAATAGCCCATATTTAGTTTGTATCTCTTTCGGTCTGTCTTTGTTTAGAAGATATACACTACCAATTCCGGAAATAACTGAAAGAGTTTAATAATGTTTATAGCTAAGTACCTTAGAAATATGAGAAACATGAATCATGACGGTATTCTAAAAAGGATAAGGCTCTATAACCACTCTTTCTGGTTCCCTGTTATTATGCTGACTCATCATCTCTTGCTCATTTCCTTTTTCCACAGTAGTTTCCAGTAACATTATCCTCATTTTCTCAAACACACAGCTAGTTCCTCCCTCAGGGTTTGAGCCTTTGCATGGTTCTGCCTAGAATTTAGGTCTTTTTTTTTTTTTCCCCAAATATCACCTTCACTTGCATCCTTTCCTAAATTTGCTCCCAATATACTTTCTATTCTTCCTTGCTTTATTTTTTCCCTCATATCATTCTGTAACTGTTAGGAATTATTTTAATTATATTATATTATTTACTGTCTGTCTCCCCAACTAGAAAATAAACTCTATGAAGGCAAAGATTTTTTACCCTCTTTACTTCTGTTTTCTTATCACATTGAAAAGTAACTGAATGGATGAACTCTTAAATACTTATTAGCTGAATGAATAAGTCAATCAATAAATCCAGGTTAGTAAAAATTCAATTATCCTTTTAAAATTAATTTCTTGTTAAATATTTATATTTATTAACGTTTATTTATTTTTGAGAGAGAGAGAAAGACAGAGTGTGAGCAGAGAAGTGTCAGAGAGAGAAGGAGACACAGAATCTGAAGCAGGCTCCAGGCTCTGAGCTGTCAGCACAGAGTCCGATGCAGGACTTGAACTCATGAGCCATGAGATCATGACCTGAGCTGAAGTTGAACACTTAACGGACTGAGCCACCCAGGAACCCCTAATATATTTTTAATGTTTATTTATGTGTGAGAGAGAGACAGAGAGAGAGCAGAAGTGGGTGGGGGGCAAATGGTGGAAGGAACAGAGAGAAGGAGACACAGAATTCAAAGCCGACTCCGAGCTCTGAGCTGTCAGCACAGAGCCTGACTCAAGGCTTGAAATCAGAAACCATGAGATCATGACCTCAGCTGAAGTCAGACACTCAACCTACTGAACCATCCAGTTGCCCCTCAGTTATCCCTTTTTCATCTAGGACCTATCAGGTGAGATTGAGAGCTATTGATGCCCTTCCTTGGAGTATGCCACAAGGAAAACAAAACAAATAATAAACAACAAAATCATTTTTGGTCATCCTTTCCAGCCCTTTGGTGATTTGTCAATGATTCTACGTCTAAATATGGGAACTTGACCATAAAAATTAAAGGATCAAAGACTACTACTAATAAAAACAAATCCTTATTTCCCTAAGGCTTCTCAAAGTATGGTAGATAAGAGACAGAGATCTAAATGTATATTTAAATTTAGCAAGACTTACAAATCTGTATTTAGAATCATTCTGTTTACCAAGTATTGTATACCTAAAAAACATATACCTAAACTCACGTTTGTGCATAACATGTACAGTGTGTGTGGAGTAAAGCAACTGTATTCTAAGGAACTTTATTTCATAGTAAGGGACATAGATTATAAACAATATAAATGATGAAAATAATACCAAGTAATACGAGATCGATTTTTCTGGACTAAAAGTAATATAAAATGTACTAAATGGCAGATTTATATTTTTCTCCAAAAACTGGGACAAATTTAGCATGCACTTTTTTGCTCCTAGGCTTTCATTAATTTCATAAAATATGGCAATGTGTTTATTAGCATACTGTGAAACATTACCATAGATGATTATAATTAAACTACACTTATCAAAATAATGAATAAAGCGCATTTTGTGGTACAGCAGTGTTGATGTTTTTCATATTTATTCGTTCACCAACTAATCTGCCAAATTCAGTAATCTCCAGTGAGTCTCCTAGTTATTAGTGTAAATTACTGAGGGTCTCCTCTGATAATAAATAATAATAGCAATTCCGGGAAACAAAGCATTAGCAGTTTAATGTCTCAACATATTTTGGTAGATATTATAAATTAAGAGCACAATGAAGCATTTTTCATTCAATTAGGATATGTTTCCAGAAAGTTATAATGCAATTTAAAAGGCTGCTTATAATGGATACATCAAACACCTGAATTTTAATTCTATCAGAAGTATTCAGGATGTTCTAAAGAAGAGGATTAGCTACGTTAATGTATCAACCAGAAAAGACCCTACAACACAAAGTCATCTCTAAATCTGTCTAAAATCTCTTTGATTTGTTTATCCATTTCCTTAGACTCTGAAACTGAAATCTTCTATGCCTACATTCCAGTAACTGGGGCCCAAGAATATAAACAAAATCTGGTCAATGTATTAATTAATCCATTGATTATTTAGCAAATATCAGCTGAGCAACTACTGTGTATCTGGTATTCTTCTAGACACCAGAGGTACCATACTGAGTGAAACAGAACAAATTCTCTGCTTGTGTTATGTTTTCAGTTGAATTTGGAAAGAAAGAGACAGATAAAATAAGATACGTAAGCAAAAGCACACAGTCTGCACAGTACTAGTTAGGTTTCTAAATCTACCCTCCTTCTTCCTGAGCATATGTCTACCTTGCTTTTCCAGACTTCTTTTGCAGTTAGATGTAACTGTGTGGCACATTTCTCAAGAATGTATGGTGAATAAAAAATTGTCTCTCTTTCAGGCCTGATCAGAAAAACTTGGAATGGGTATGCTTGTCACATTGACACTTATTCATGTGCCCTGGGACTATATCTATAGGCAACCCTACAGCCATAGAGTTACCCAGTAAGCCTGGATCTGGACTTCCATCGTGAACTATGTTGAGGGTGACCATCGTGAACTGTTTTGAGGGTGAGAAATATATTTCTTATTTTTTAAAATTTTTTAATGTTTATTTATTTTTGAGAGAGAGAGAGAGGCAGAATGCAAACAGGGGAAGAATAGAGAGAGAGAGGCAGACAGAATCTGGAACAGGCTCCAAGACCTGAGCTGTCAGCACAAAGCCCAACGTGGGACTCGAACTCACAAACCGTGAGATCATGGCCTGAGACAAAGTCAGACACTTAACCGACAAAACCACCCAGGTGCCCTGAGAGATACATTTCTCTTTCTTTAGGAAACTTAATTATTGTTGGGTCACTTTGTGTCAGCATCACAGGCCCTCCCTGACTGATGCAGTGTGTCTAGTGGTGTTAAAAATTAAAAGGTTAGCCAAGGCAGAACTCCCGCCTGAGGCATTGGATCACACGACACCCATTTGTGCTTGAAGCTGCCCTCCTCCATTTTTTTTTTTTTCTCTTTTCTTTCTTTTTTCCCCAGAACACTGACCTGATTAACTCTGGTCATCAGCTGCTTAAACAATTACAACTAGTCCATTCTACCCTTTAGCTCTTTGAAAAAAACCTTATCCCTTCTGCCTGTTCATTCTATTTCCAATTTTGCTTCATCCCTGCCCTGTCTTCTCTCTATTTCTCTGTGGTCTTCAACCAGCATTGCATACACCCGGCTATTTAACAGTAGCTAATAAATCTGGTTATATGCTTTAAACCGTTCTTTGTCAATCGGTTTTCTTCTTTTTTCCTTTCCTTTTCTCCTTTTTGACCGTTTTAAGTATTTTGTACTCCCTATTATTCGCCCTCCCTCCTCCGTCTTTTCTCTTACTTTTTCGTTTTCCCTCTCGGTTTGCACGGTTAATTGAATTAGTCTGTGTGTTTGTGTGCTCCTGCTCCCTGTGTGTTTGTCTGTCGATTCTCTTTTCAGGGCTACCCCAAGAAACAAGCAGAGTACACAAGTGGAGAGTCCCAAATATGGTTATGAATAGGAGAATAAAATAACTAAGTTCCCAAGAAGAGAGACCAAGAGATACCATTCAAAAAACACTCTCTGAAAGGGTAGGCCCTGGAAAGTCAAAGAGCCTTCTTGGATATAGCAGTGCTCATAGAAACAGAGAGAATAATAGGTCTTTAAAACCAACAAGAGCCGGAAAGCTAACTAAAATGACGAAACGAAAGACCTCTCCTCCAAAGAAACTCCAAGAAGAAATGACAGCTAATGAACTGCTCAAAACAGATATCAGCAGCATCACTGAACAAGATTTTAGAATAATAATGGTAAAATTAATAGCTGGGCTTGAAAAAAACATAGGGGACATCAAAGAAACTATGGCTACAGACAGAATGGAAAATAAAAATAGGCATGAAGAATTAAAAAATGCGATAAATGAGATCCATAATAAATTAGAGGCCTCCAATGCACGGATTGAAGAGGCAGAAAGGAGAATAAGTGATTTAGAAGACACCATTATAGAAAAACAAGAAGCTGACAAAAAAAGAGACAAACTGATCCAGGAACAGGAAAGAAGAATTCGAGAGCTCAGCGATACGGTCAAACGCAACAATATCCGTATCATAGGAATCCCAGAAGAGGAAGAGAGAGGGAAAGGTGCTGAAGGAGTCCTGGAACAAATTATAGCAGAGAACTTCCCCGACCTGGGGAAGGAAGTAAATGTGGAAGTACAAGAGGCTCAGAGGACTCCCCTCAGACGTAACCTGAATCGATCTTCTGCACGACATATCATAGTGAAAATGGCCAAATACAAGGACAAAGAGAGAATTTTGAAAGCAGCTAGGGAGAAAAGGGCCCTAACATACAAAGGGAAACCTATCAGAGTGGTGACAGACCTATCTACTGAAACTTGGCAGGCTAGAAAGGAATGGCAGGAAATCTTCAATGTGATGAACAGTAAAAATATGCAGCCAAGAATCCTCTATCCAGCAAGCCTGTCATTCAAAATAGAAGGAGAGATAAAAACCTTTCCAAATAAACAGAAATTGAAAGAATTTGTCACCACGAAGCCAGCCCTACAAGAAATCCTGAGGGGGATGCTCTGAAGGAAAGGTTGCAAGGAACAAAGATACCAGAGACACCACCACAAACATGAACCCTACAAAAGATACAAAGACTCTAAACCCACATATTTCAATAATAACACTGAATGTAAATGGGCTGAATGCTCCAATCAAAAGACATAGGGTAGCAGAATGGATTAAAAAACAAAATCCATCAATATGCTGTCTACAAGAAACTCATTTTAGACGGGAAGATACCTTCAGATTAAAAGTAAGGGGATGGAGAAATATATATCATGCTACAGGAAATCAAAAGAAAGCCGGAGTAGCGATACTTATATCAGACAAACTGGACTTTAAATTAAAGACAATCACAAGAGATGAAGAAGGGCACTACATAATAATTACAGGGTCCATCCATCAGGAAGAACTAACAATCATAAATGTCTACGCACCGAATATGGGAGCACCTAAATATCTAAAACAATTAATCACAAACAGAAACAAGCTTATAGATAAGAATGTGCTAATAGCAGGGGACTTTAATACTCCGCTTACAGCAATGGATAGGTCAACCAGACAGAAAATCACTAAAGAAATAATGGACTTGAAAGACACATTGGACCAGATGGATCTGACGGATATATTTAGAACTTTACATCCTGAGGCCAGGGAATTTACTTTCTTCTCAAGTGCGCATGGCACATTCTCCAAGATAGATCACATACTGGGACATAAAGCAGCCCTCAATAAATATAAAAGAATAGAGATCATACCATGCACACTGTCAGATCACAATGCTTTGAAACTTGAAATCAATTACAGGAAGAAGTCTGGAAAACCGCCAAAAACATGGAGGTTAAAGAACACCCTTCTAAAGAATGAATGGGCCAATCAGGCAATTAGAGAGGAAATTAAAAAATATATGGAAACAAATGAAAATGAAAACACAACAATTCAAAATCTATGGGATGCGGCCAAGGCAGTCCTAAGAGGAAAGTACATTGCTCTCCAGGCCTATTTCAAGAGATTAGAAAAAGCACAAGTCCAAAATCTAACAGCTCACCTAAAGGAGCTAGAGGCAGAGCAACAAGAACGCCCTAAACCCAGTAGAAGAAGAGAAATAGTAAAAATTAGAGCAGAAATAAACAACATAGAGACCAAAGAAACAATTGAACAGATCAATGAAACCAAGAGTTGGTTTTTTGAAAAAGTAAACAAAATTGACAAACCTCTAGCCAGGCTTATCAAAAAGAAAAGAGAGAGCACCCAAATAGACAAAATTATGAATGAAAATGGACTTATTACAACCAACCCCTCAGAAATACAAGCAATTATCAGGGAATACTATGAAAAATTATATGCCAACAAATTGGACAACTTAGAAGAAATGGACAAATTCCTAAACACACACTCACTACCAAAATTCACACGGGAAGAAATAGAAAACCTGAACAGACCCATAACGAGTGAAGAAATCGAATCAGTGATCAAAAATCTCCCAACAAATAAGAGCCCTGGACCTGATGGTTTCCCTGGGGAATTCTACCAGACATTTAAAACAGAATTAATCCCAATTCTTCTCAAGCTATTCCAAAAAATAGAAGTCGAAGGAAAACTCCCGGACTCATTTTATGAAGCCAGCATCACTCTGATTCCCAAGCCAGACAGAGATCCAACAAAAAAAGAGAACTATAGGCCAATATCCTTGATGAATACGGATGCAAAAATTCTCAACAAGATCCTTGCAAATCGAATCCAGCAGCATATCAAAAGAATCATCCACCAAGATCAAGTGGGATTCATTCCTGGGTTACAGGGCTGGTTCAACATTCGCAAATCAATCAATGTGATCCATCATATCAATAAAAGAAAAGATAAAAACCATATGATCCTGTCAATAGATGCAGAAAAAGCATTTGACAAAATACAGCATCCCTTCTTAATAAAGACTCTCGAGAAAGTTGGGATAGAAGGAACCTACTTAAACATCATCAAAGCCATCTATGAGAAGCCTTCAGCTAACATCATCCTCAACGGGGAAAAACTGAGAGCTTTCCCCCTGAGATCAGGAACACGACAGGGATGTCCACTCTCACCACTGTTGTTTAACATAGTGCTGGAAGTCCTAGCATCAGCCATCAGACAACAAAAGGAAATCAAAGGCATCAGAATTGGCAAAGAGGAAGTCAAACTTTCACTCTTCGCAGATGACATGATACTCTACATAGAAAACCCGACAGACTCCACCAGAAGCCTACTAGAACTGATCCAAGAATTCAGCCAAGTTGCAGGGTACAAAATCAACGTACAGAAATCGGTTGCATTTTTATACACCAATAATGAAGCAACAGAAAGAGAAATCAAGAAACTGATCCCATTCACAATTGCACAAAAAACCATAAAATACCTCGGAATAAACCTAACCAAGGATACAAGAGATCTGTATGATGAAAACTATAGAAAACTTATGAAGGAAATTGAAGAAGACACAAAGAAATGGAAAAACATTCCATGCTCATGGATAGGAAGAATAAATATAGTTAAGATGTCATTACTACCTAAAGCACTCTACACATTCAATGCAATTCCAATCAAAATTGCACCAGCATACTTCTCAAAACTAGAACAAACTATCCAAAAATTTGTATGGAACCACAAAAGACCCCGAATAGCCAAAGTAATACTGAAAAATAAAACCAAAACGGGAGGTATCACCATCCCAGACTTCAGCCTCTACTACAAAGCTGTCATCCTCAAGACAGTATGGTATTGGCACAAAAACAGACACATAGACCAATGGAACAGAATTGAGAACTCAGAAGTGGACCCAAAAGTATACAGCCAACTGATCTTTGACAAAGCAGGAAAGAATATCCAATGGAAAAAAGACAGCCTTTTTAACAGATGGTGTTGGGAGAACTGGACAGCAACATGCAGAAGAATGAAACTAGATCATTTTCTCACACCATGCACAAAAATCAACTCAAAATGGATAAAGGACCTGAACGTGAGACAGGAAACTATCAACACCCTAGAGGAGAAAGCAGGAAACAACCTCCTTGACCTCCACCGCAGCAACTTCTTACTTGACACATCCCCAAAAGCAAGGGAATCAAGAGCAAAAATAAACTGTTGGGACCTCATCAAGATTAAAAGCTTCTGCACAGCCAAGGAAACAACCCAGAAAATTAATAGGCAACCAACGGAATGGGAAAAGATAGTTGCAAATGACATATCAGATAAAGGGTTAATATCCAGAATCTATAAGGAACTCACCAAACTACACGCCCGAAAAACAAACAACCCAGTGAAGAAATGGGCAGAAGACATGAACAGACACTTCTCCAAAGAGGACATCCAGATGGCCAACAGACACATGAAACGATGCTCAGCATCCCTCCTCATCAGGGAAATACAAATCAAAACCACACTGAGATACCACCTCACGCCAGTCAGAGTGGCTAAAATGAGCAAATCAGAGAACTCTAGATGCTGGCGAGGATGTGGAGAAACGGGCACCCTCCTACACTGTTGGTGGGAATGTAAACTGGTACAGCCCCTCTGGAAAACAGTGTGGAGGTTCCTCAGGAAACTAACAATAGAACTCCCTTATGACCCAGCAATAGCACTGCTAGGAATTTACCCAAGGGATACAGAAATGCTGAGGCATAGGAGCACATGTACCCCAATGTTCATAGCAGCACTCTCCACAATAGCTAAAACACGGAAAGAGCCTAAGTGTCCATCAACAGATGAATGGATCAAGAAGATGTGGTTTATCTATACCATGGAATACTACATGGCAATGAGAAACAATGAAATCTGGCCATGTGTAGCAACATGGATGGACCTTGAGGGTGTTATGCTGAGCGAAATAAGTCAGACAGAGAAGGACAAATATCGTATGTTTGCACGTATAGGAGGATTAGGAAGAACTTAACTGAGGACCAAGGGGGAGAAGAAGGGGGGAAATGGTGGGGGAAAGGGAGAGAGGCAAACCATGAGAGACTCTTGAATGCTGAGAACAAACTAAGGACTGATGGATGTGGGGGGGGGAAGGGGGGATGGGCATGGAGGAGGGCACTTGTGGGGATGAGCACTGGGTGTTATATGCAAACCAATTTGACAATAAACTATTTGTAAAAAAAAATTAAAAGGTTAAATTACATAAGATAATGGAGAAAATATGGTGGAACTTTTGCTCTTCTGCCATGTTTGGCAGCTGCCTCATGATCCAATGTGGCTGCTCAGTCTCTAACCTCCGTGTTTGCATTTCAACCAAAAAGTAGGAGGAAAACACCAAGAGAAGACTGTTTAAATCCAAAAGTGAAGATTAAATTGAAGGAAACTTTGAAGAAGTTGCGTGGGACAAGTTGGCTTACATTTTTTTGACTCACATATAATCACATGACCTCTTCTGACTTGAGAGTAGGTTGGGAAATACACTCTTTATTCCAGGTTGGCATTTTCACACAGAAAACTCAAGACTTTTATTAGTAGGGATCAAGGGGCAATGTTGTGGGACAAGTAGAAGTCTTGACCCAGAGAGTTAGGTATGGCAGTTTCTAGTGGTAGACACTCTTTAGAGTTGACTCTTAAAAATAATTTTAAATTATCTAAGTAAACAAGAGTTGAAAGGAATGATGATTGAGGCCAAAGAAAAGGGAAATAAGCAAAAGAGAGCTTGGTTCATTTAGGAAACACTCACTCAAACCTACTCTGTATTATACATACTCAACAAAACTAAATAACAATAATCATAAAGTAGGGCTCAGATAATGTGTAAGAATTAGAAAAATAAATTTGAGAATTACCACAATGTGGTTAACTTTGAATGCAGGGATATTAATTAGTTTACAAGCTAGAATGGGGGAATATATTTACATGTGGCTTGAAGAAGAGAAGTGAGTAGAAAAGAGAAGAGGAATCTGTGGTGGGAAGAGAGAGAGAGAGAATACTTCTTATAAGGATACTTAGTATTAGTACACTCAATGCTAGAAGAATCATCAGAGATACCTAATACCAAGAAGGAAAAACTTGATCAAGAATCAGAGTCGAGTTAAAACACAGTGGGAAAATGACTATGGGATTTCAGAACAGCCACCCCAAAAATGCTGCTTTGGCATATTAATTATTTTAATCTGTAAGCACTTGAAAAATACCAAATGGAAGGAGGGGCTTTCTCTGAATTCCCCCTTATCTCCCTAAAATAGACAAAAGGAACCTGTGTGTCATAATCCTCTTTGGAGGGGTTTGTCATTTGGGGAAAATCAACTCTTCTCACAAACACGAGACAAAAAAATGCCCAGATAGACTTTTCCACAAACTATGATAACCTCTCATCTATTTTTCCAATGTCCCCTTCATCTTTCCTAAAAGCCATTTACTTTTGCTCAGAGGGCTATATCCCCTCCCCACTTTCCCTAGGTTGAAGGTATTTGACCCTGGATTCTAGGCCACCTGAGGATGACTCATTTTCCCCTGGGTGTTTCCCATGTATACATGAGAGATACCTGTTAATAAATGCATTTGTTTTTCTCTTGTTAATATGTCTTTTATTACAGAGGTCTCAACCAAGACCTCAAAAAGGTAGAAGGAAAATTATTTTTCCTCCTCTCTATTGGGACATAGAAGTTTGCTTTCCACAGAACATTTATTTTTAAAAAAAGATTAAAAGGCACTAAACAGAGGATGTGTGCTGAAACTGAATGTGAGTGTTCATCTGTAGGTAAGCCTCTGGAATCAAGCTGTGTTTGAAATCCCAGTACCAGCACCACCGGAAAATGATATTTTATAACAAATACCTTCTCTGGGACTCAGGCTCCAACATTTAGATTAGCTGGAATAGTGTTGATTCCAAAGCTTTATAATGAGGGTTAAATTGAATGGTAAGTTAAATGATTTAAATTTCAGCAAGTGAAAATGCTAGGGATAATCCTATGTTCAGAGGAAATAATAAATCTTAGCTATTAGCTTATTGGGGGCTTTTTTTTTTTTATTATTTTGCACTTGCACGTGCAAGTCAGACACGGGCAGAGGGAGAGAGAGAGAATCTCAATCAGGCTCCATGCCCAGCATAGACCATGACTCAGGGTTGCTCTCACAACAGTGAGAGTCAGATGCTTCACTGACTGAGCCACCCAGCTGCCCCTTGATGCACACTTTTATTAGAAATCTTGGCAATGAAAAAGAAATAGAAAAGCAGTTCAAGAGGGCAATGAGTTCATGAGGTTTTGTGGCTTTTTAGAGCAGAGCAATTGAGAATATTTTTTTTAAAGTTGTGGGATAGATGGACCCAAGTGAATAAGAGAAAATGATAGTGATGATGATGATGATGACTGGTGTAGATGTAAGTTTTTAAAGGAGGAAGATGTCTGCAAGTTTTGAAAAATATCTGGCAAACAGATACCGTGGATGGAAGGTGAAATAAACTGTCTAAAAAGTTAAAAGAAAACCTACTCTTTTTTTCTTTCTCTCTCTCCTATGTTAAATATTTATTTATTTATTTTGAGACAGAGAGCACAGGAGTGGAAGTAGGATCAGAGAGAGAGGGGGCAGAGGATCTGACGTGGATTGTGGACTGAAAGCAGGGCACCCAATGTGGGTCTGAAACTACAAACCATGAGATCATGACCTGAGCTGAAGTCAGATGCTTAACCAGGTGAGCCATCCAGGTGGTCTTCCTTCTCTCTTTTGCAGAGAGAAACATTTCAAGTTAGTGAAGAAAGAGATTAAGAGATAGATACAGGAAGAGGTTGAGGAAGAAACTAAAAGTTTAAAAGTAAGAAACTTTACCAGACTTCATAATTTATTCCAACACCCTCTGACCTTCTTACTCTCCATTCCCAAAATTACATTTTGGAGGCTTGTTTGATCTATAGAATAATGAGGACAGTGGCTAATGGTTGGTATGAGAAAATTCTTTGGATATTTTGAGAATGTACTATTCTACTTTATTATGATGATAGCTTTTTCTCATAACATAGGGGCCTTGTCTATCTAATTCCCTTGGTCTTGCTTTGGGTGACCTCCTGTTCAGACCAAGTCAGCTCATCTCACAGTATTTTCAGTGATGACTGGGAAATTCTTGTGCCATTGGGTGAGGGAGGGGACGTTGTTTACTAATTGCAGACAGTGTATTGTTCTTTAAACATTTGTAGGCAATTTTGAGAGAGAGCTTTAATAGCTTTTTAATTTTCTTAGACCCTTGGCTTTTTACAATAAGGAAATGTGATTCTAAAGAGCACTGTCATTTTTTATTGCCTTTAGAAATATCCATTTATTATTCTCCAAACTGTATCCCCTGCTGCTTGACACTATGTGTCAATAAAATGAGTATGAATAAAAGCATGAATATACACCACACAGGTTTTAGCTCTAGATGATGAAAATATCAAGCTTCAAGATTTTAGAAGACTAGATAATAATGTTCTTGGCCAATAAGAATTATATATAAATGATAAATGAAGTAAATATAGTTGACCCTTAAAGAATGCAGGGATTATGGGCACCAATTCCTCACACAGCTGAATATCTGCATGTAATTTTTGACTCCCCCCAAACTTAACTACTGATAGCCTACTGTCAACTAGAAGTCTTTCTGATAAAATAACACATATTTTTTATGTTATCTGTATTATAGCTGTATTTTTACAACAAAGCAGAGGAAAAATTATTAAAATCATAAGAAAAAACAAATTTACAGTACGGTATTGTGTTTATTGAAAGAAAAAAAACATGCATATTGGGCCCATACTGTTCAAGTCCATATTATTCAAGGGTTGATCATATATGCTTTAATGGTTAAAAATGAGTAAAAAATACCAAACCACAATGAAGAAAACCATACTAATGCTCACAGTGTAGGAATAAATTCATGAAAGGTAATTAAAGACTGATAAAGCACTAGAAATCGTGTTATACAGGGACTTACATGACATATTAAAAGCATGAATTAGCACACATATAAACGTTTCTTTATTTATATTATTTTCTCATATTCTTTTTTTAAAGTTTATTTATTTTGCATGAGAGAGAGAATGGGAGAGGCAGAAAGTGAAGGAGAGAGAGAGAATCCCAAGCAGACTCAACATGATCAGCATGGACCCACATGCAGGACCCAAGCCCACTAACTGTAAGATCAGGACCTGAGTGGAAATCAAGAGAATCAAGAGTGGGACACTTAACTGAGACATGCAGACACCTCTCATATTATTTCTTTCATTTATTTATTTTTTAAATTTTTAATAGTTTATTTATTTTTGAGACAGAGAGACAGAACATGAGCAGGGAAAGGTCAGAGAGAGAGGAAGACACAGAATCCGAAACAGGCTCCAGGCTCTGAGCTAGCTGTCAGCACAGAGCCGATGCGGGGCCCGAACCCACGAACCATGAGATCATGACCTGAGCCGAAGTCGGACGCTCAACCGACTGAGCCACCCAGATGCCCCTATTTCTTTTATTTTTATTTTAATGTTAATTTACTTTAGAAAGAGAGAGACAGAGCATGTGGGGCCGACGGGCAGAGAGAGGAGACAAAGAGTACCTAGCAGGATCCAGACGGCAAGCCGTTAGCACAGACACCAGCTCAGGGCTGGAGCCCACAAGCAGCAGGATCATGACCTGAGCAGAAGTTGGGCACTCAACTGACTGAGCTATTCAGGCCCATATCCTTTCTTTTAATCACAATGACAATTCTTTAGGTTAGGCCCTTGTTATTTCATGTCTGAATTGCTGAATTGTTTAAACAAACTTCTTATTTAGTTTCTAGGACTTTGAGTTCTTCCCATCAACTATGTCTTGAATATTATCACCAGATTTTATCCCTAATGCAATTTTTATATTATGTGTTGGTTCACAAACTGCTTGGTAGCTCTCCGAGTTAAATTTGAAACCACTCCCTCCATATGGAGGGCAGGAAGAGATGGAAGAACGAGGCAGATCATTCCAGATTGGTGGGTGGAAGTTTTAAAAAGCAAGGGAACTTACTTACATGGGAGGCTAACCTTTGGTGGCCTCAAGATGAGTAGATAGAACTCCTCATCTGCCTGCCAGAATATTGAAAGTTTATATAGAGGTCTTACCTGGATTCAGTGATATTGAGCATCCAGGTGTCTCAGCTCCACATTACTATCCCAAGGCTGCTACTTGCGGGAGTTTCTTGGAATGGAGAAGGCAAGGGGGCTCCACATTTCTAGGGCAGGGGAGGGAGTGAGAAGCCTCAGATTGTTCGAATCCAGCTCACAGGTCAACCGGCAGTCATGCCCTCTCAGTGACCATCCCAACATTGTCATTTCCCAATAGTGTTTTTCAGCAATTTGGTCATTAGTTAGGTCATCCAGCCTACTATTTATGAGACAGAACTAAGTCCTGGTGCTTGATATTAAGAGTAAAAAAAAAAAAAAGCCCATACAATTTCCTTCAAGGAATTTACAAGTTAGCAGCTCTTTGCTCCTCCAGGAACATGTCCAAATTATCTCACTCATATTTAAGCAAGCCCTGTTTACCTAAATTTTACCGCCAGCATGATCATGTTTACTTACATTGATCGTCTGAGATCTAGAAATTCTTTTCTACAGTCTATGTCTAATTCATCTTGACATTTCTTTTGCCTCAAATTCCTCCTCTCTCCATTTACTGAAATATTGACCTTTTAAGAACTAGCTCAAGTGCCACTTTTGCTTTCAAACTTTCCCTGATCATAATATTCTGAATCACTTTAAAATAATAGCAACACCACTAAATAGCTCATGATTACAGGGGATTACTGTGCATATAACACTGCACTAAGAGTTTTATATGGATTATCTTTTTAATACTTGAAAAAACTCATTTATTCATTCAACAAATATTTGTTGAGCACTTATTCTGTAAACTGATTTGTAGCTAGGATGATGTGTAGACATTATAGTGAATCAGACAAATAAGGCCATGGTGCTATTTAGGATTTCAGACTGGGGACAGAAACAAACAAATATCAACCGACATATTTCCAGATCATGATGAAACTCTAAGGACAATAACAAGAGCAAGCTGTAGGAATAGTTGATGTGTTAGGCTCTTTTTTGTCTAAACAACTATGGTTGTGTGTGTGTGTGTGTGTGTTATTCTACATGAAAATAATTTGTGGTTTTAATTATATGCATTGACTACTTCTACACTCCTAGACTTAAGTTCCCTGAGATGAGAATTCACATGCTCTAAGTTAATTACTGTTCTTTCCTTCACGTAGCCTAGACTAATATCTTCTCCTAAGTAAAGCCAAACAGAAAATTAATAAATAATTTTATTTTTTCTATTTACAACTATAATCCCAAGGCAGTATATTATAAAGCTCATGGAAAACACATTTCTATTTTGTTTTATAGCATGTTTCCTTTACTTGAAACTGTATTGTGAATATTTCTTCATGTTCATATAATGATCATGACTGAAAAAAGTATCCTATGTTATGGAAAAATGAGATGCTCTTAACCAATTTGTTTGTCTTAGGCTCTGTAACTTGCAGCAAAATATGAAATAGCCGTAAGTCTTTAATGTAGTGTAAATTTAGCCAATGTATGTGCTAAAATTTTAAAAGTAAGTAGAAGTTTTAAACAATTATATCATTGATGGATCAAGGGATAAATTATTGCAGTTCAATACACATAAACTTAAAACATATATTGTCACCTTTTGAATGTGCTTACATGCAGCTAAATTCTATGTTAGTTTGAAATCTATATTTCCTTTCAATCTTCAGTAATAAAGAATTATAATTTAGCTTATCATAAAATTATAAAAATACCCCCGGTCCTTTGCTGCTTTCTGATGATTAAGGTTTGCTTTGCAGTAGCAATTTATAAGCAAACTTTCACTTATTAAATTAAGTAAAACATTAATTAATTTTCAAAGGAATTCAGAGTTTTTTCTCTCCCTTGCAATTATTCTTCTTTCTCCTTTAGTTTAGCTAGTTGTCATTTTTCTAAATATGGATTATGGCAATGTTGGAACAGTTATCCCCACAATTTCATAACTTTTAACAACATATTGACACTGGAAATGCGATAGTTGTGTTTATAATTTCAATACCAGGGTTGCCTGGGTGGCTCAGCTGGCTAAGCGTCCGACTTCGGCTCAGGTCATGATCTCACAGATTGTGGGTTCGAGCCCCGCATCAGGCTCTGTGCTGACAGCTAGCTCAGAGCCTGGAGTCTGTCTTTGGATTCTGTGTCTCCCTCTCTCTCTGACCCTCCCTACTCATGTTCTCTCTCTCTCTCTCTCTCTCTCTCTCTCTCTTTCTCTCTCTGTCTCTCAGAAATAAATAAAACATTAACAATATATGTAATTTCAATACCAATTATATAGTTAAACTAAGACCCAGGACAATTCTCTTGTAATGTTTAAAATAATATAACTGTTAGGTAGTAAGTGCTTTAATATTATTTTAATGATAATCATACAGGCATATGGGGGAAATATCTTGCAACACTAAAAAAAAAACCATGATTCTGACCATGATTCTGTTCTTTTAAATGGCTAGGCAGATTATTACTATTTAGTCTTAGTGATTTATTTTAAATGTTCAAAGTGGCTCTTCTAAATGGTTTTAGAAATACATATACATAAGAATTTCCTAAAACATGATATCTTGCTTTTTCCTCCCTAACAGATGAGATGAATATGCAGTTATAATATCTTTTGATCTCATAGCTATTTAATATTAAAGTTGCCAGAGTAAATGAATCTCCATGTCAGCAGGATCCGGCAAGAGCTTTGAGCTCTCTGTGGTGATCATGGAGAGATTCCAAAGTGCATTATTGGTTTTGCTATGGTGCTTCCGAGCTCTTTGACCTTGGAAATAACGGGGAAGAAGATGGTGAAAAAATAATTTTGTGAAAAACAATCAGAGACAAGAAAATGGTCTTCTGTCTCTGTCAAATGTTAAAGAACAAAGGGAGCCTGGGTGGCTCAGTCGGTTAAGCCTCCGACTTCGGCCCAGGTCATGATCTCACCGTTTGTGGGTTCGAGCCCTGCATCGGACTCTGTGCTGACAGCCAGCTCAGAGCCTGGAGCCTGCTTTGGATTCTGTGTCTCCCTCTCTCACTGACCCTCCCCTGGTCATGCTGCTTCTCTCTCTCTGTCAGAAATAAATAAAACATTAAAAAAAATCCTTAAAGAACAATCCAAATACATTTAGTACATTTGAGATCTTCCACCTAAAATTATTTCTGAAAAGAACGATTGTTAACTGATACAACAAATAAGGGAATCATAAAAAAAAAAAATCAGCAAAAACAGTATGAACTTCCATTTATTGACAATTGGCTGTATAAGGCACTATGCGAAGGATGTTAAAGTCAGATATTAATTAATTCTTATAACCTCTCAATACTGAAGGATCTATGATTTTTTGTATTTTATAGAAGAGAAGATAAAAGCTCAAGAAAGATTGGTTATTTTGCCAAGTTTCACAAAGCTAAGAGGTAAATCCACACATAATGCCTAATCCTGTACCTTTGAAAACCACACATGCTTACTTGTATATATTTTCAGAAATTGCATCCCTCCTCCCAATAGCTGCCTTACACTTTTTCCAGGTTGTAGATGTTCTGGTTTAGACACCCAGTTATATTGCTAGTATTTTCTCTAGTCATTTTATTGGATATTCTACTTTAATAGAACACTTTCTTTCAACTCTACCTATTGTGTGTGTGTGTGTGTGTGTTTTAACATTTATTATTGAAAGACAGAGACAGAGCATGAGCGTGGGAAGGGTAGAGAGAAGGGGAGACACAGAATCCGAAGCAGGCTCCAGGCTCTGTGCTGACAGCACAGAGCTCAACACAGAACTTGAACTCATGAACCTTGAGATCATGACCTGAGCTGAAGTCAGACACTTAACCGACTGAGTCACCCAGGCTCGCTTTTACCTATTGCTTCTTTAGGTTTTGTAGATCTTAACCCCACTTACCATCAGTCAGAATGGCTCCCTCACCTGGGCACTACCTCTGTACACCAGACCCCTGATCTTACTTTTCCACATAACACCCTGTTGCTCCAGAATCAGTCCTTCATTGAAGTTATTATTTGCCTTTCAGTAGGAGATGGTTCCTATTTTGATACCAATACGTCCATACACTCCATCTCTTCTTCCCAATCAATGGGGCTATTCTGTATCATTTTCTCTTTAAAGTATAAACACAAAGCAGGACAAGCCCCTATTCCTGAATTCTCCTTTATATGTGCAAACTATTTGAAAATATTTGTTTGGTCTCCTATCATCAAGTATTCACCATCAGTGAGATGTCTACCATTTAGTTAGTAACTTTCCTCTCAAATTTTTAGATGTGTGAAGAATGTTATATTTATATCCTCTCTCGTACAAAATCTTTTCTTTTCTTTTTTTTCTCCAAAGAAACCCCATTTTGAATAAAAGAATATTCATTCGACTCTTCCACATGACACATTTAAAAGACATTCCATAACTTCAGGTTGTTAGAATGTAGGAGTGCTGACAATACTGATTCCACCCTTGGCCTTCAATCTTGTTCATATTCACTAATGACCTCTCCTGGGGTAACATGTTTCCAGTCCCTTGTAGATTAACATACATACATTAAAAGTGCCCTCCAAGGCTCAGATGGAGAGAGGCTTGGTTTGACCTCCCATGAATCTGCTAGAGTTAATATAGTCTTTCCCCTGCCTTAAGTGGAGATGGTACCCCAAATGGTCTGTCAAATGTTAGCGGTCAGTTAGGTGCATATGAAACTTTGATCTCACTACAAAGCTCTTCTGTGCATCCTTTCACTCTATAAAACTTGGAGACTAAGGTCCAGACTTTGCAGAAAATAACTGTGCAGCTAGATCATTGTCTATCTGATGCCCTCATCAGTAAGTCACTGTGAATAAAATCTGTGGAAACTGTTATGGAGTGGGTTGCTTTATATTTCAGTCTCAAAGTGCCTTCTCAGTTTGGAGGATACTTTACTGTACCTCCTCCAACATCTAACATAAAATTTAAAGGGTAAGGTAGGGGCACATGGGTGGCTCAGTTGGTTGGGTGTCTGACTCTTGATTTCTGCTCAGATCATGGTCTCAGGGTTTATGAGCTCTAGTCCCATGTCAGCCTCTGTGCTTATGGTGTGGAGCCTGATTGGGATTCTCTCTTCCTCTCTGTCTTTTCTGCCTCTCTCTCTCCCTCTCACAAAATAAATAAAATAAACTTAAAAACGTAAGGTAGACACAATTCATAAATATAATAAGGATGGTATTAGACATAAATCTTATCCATCCTTATCCTTAACCATAGGTAAAGAAATTAAAGCTTAGGATATCATGGAAGTGAGACTAAAGCAAAACCCAACACAGATAAGGTGATTAAGCACATGAATTCTGTCACAAAGAAGCTCTTTAACTTTGGAAATTTAGTTAATCTTTCTGTGCCCCAGTTTACTTAGCTAACAATAGCTCTTATATTATAACATTGTTTTTAGGACAAATGCATTAATCAACATAAAGAGCTTAGAGCAGTGTGAGTCATTATATACCCTTGAGAATTGTTGGCTGTAATAATGAGGACTATTATGCAAGAAAGAAAAAGATCTATGCAGGAGAAACCTAACAAGAAAAGGAGAAATATAGAAAAGTTTATAATACACTCAGGGAAACAGAAATTGCTTTGGTTGGCAGGAATTTGAGGAGCAATAAATAATGGAAAACAATGAAGCTAAAAAGATAAGCAGAGACCAAAGGTGAGAGACTATTTACTGAGCATAATAATTTTATGATGTAAGTTACAGGGTGAAGTTATTGAAAGATTTTATGTAGCAAAATGTTATGGCCAAATGTGCATCTTAGAAACACAAATCTAGTAAGAAGTATATAAAATGGACTTGAGAGAAAAAAATGGAAGGAATTGCTGATGACAGAAACTAACAGTGACAGAGATTATTAGTTGACCTACGAACTATGTATTTTTAGGATGTGAAAAATTAAAATTAGTATGTAGAATGTGTAACTCCTGGGACCATTTTACATATTAAGCCAAGGGCTTAGTCCAGAGTTAGCAGTCAACTTATGTTAGCTTATAATTATTATTGTGATGTATGATATGTTTAAACAATAATTAATAAATATTATAACTTAAATGACTCTGGCAATGAATGATAAATTGACAAAATGGAAGAGTGAATTTGGATCAAGAGATGATAACTTAATTTTAGACACATGGTATATGAGATTTCCGATGGGATCTGCACAGGCATAAGTGTGCAGAAATCAGATGAAAACAGAGATTAAGAGTTCAAGTGAGAAGCTTGAGGATGTGCAATGGGAAGTGGAGGAGTTGTATCTATGGCAACCAACAATATATGGGGTACAGAAGAAGCATTAGGAATAAATGAGTTCACTTAGGGAGACAGATACGAATAAGAAGAGAATGAAGAAAAGAGTGAGAACATAACATCAGTGTACTACTTTTTTCTTATATCAGTAAAGACCAGTCAGGAGTGAACAATCAAGGACATATGAGAAGAACCAAAAGTTAGTGATTTCATAGGAAATCCTTAATAACACTTATTAAGTGATTGCTAATATGACAGCTGGTATATGTACTTCATAAACATTCCCTTTTTAGTAATTAAAAATAAACCTTTAGCATAGGTCCTATTTCATCTTTTTTTACAGCCAATAAAACTCAATGCACAGGTGAAATATAAGTACAGTGCCCCAGATGGGAGAAACTCAAGGAGATTCAAGAAGAGATGCACAGCCTGCAAATACTGTTCGATCAGTACTGACAATGGCCCATTGGCTTTGACAATTAGAAGGTGTGACCTTCCTACCACAGAATGATTGCAGCAGTGAAGTACAAGTTGGAGTCAAATTGTAATATAGTAGGAAGCAGTAAGTCAATCAATCAAGAAGGCAATACAAATACTTAGTCTAAATTTTATCAGTTCTTTTTCTTTAAGCAAAGGTGAATGCACGTACTCATTATCAGTATAAACTATGTTTGCTCTCTGATCACATAAGGATGTGGATTGTAGTAGTTTAAAGCACCTATGATTTTCATTTCCTTCCTCTAATGGAAAAATCAAGTAGACTGATTAACAGTCATAAAAATAAATCATGGGAAATAAATTATACAAAAAATTGATGTATATGATATACCCATTGAAACCAGTGATCATGGGGCAGTTATATAAAATGACTCTTGCTATCATTTTAACTTGCTTGAATATTTTATTTTAGAAATCTTTTTTCAGGGAGTATCTCATATTTTTAAAAAGCATACAACTTTTCTGACTATTCTTTCTTTCCTTCCTTCCTTCCTTCCTTCCTTCCTTCCTTCCTTCCTTCCTTCCTTCCCTTCTTTCTTTCTTTCTTTCTTTCTTTCTTTCTTTCTTTCTTTCTTTCTTTCTTTATATTTCTTTCTTTCTTTCTTTCTTACTTCCTTCCTTCCTTCCTTCCTTCCTTCCTTCCTTCCTTTCTTTCTTTCTTTCTTTCTTTCTGACTTATTTATTTCTTTTTTTCAATCTCTGAAGCAAAAGTAGAGTTCTGTTTCCTTAAAACTTGGCACGCTTTTTCTTTAATTGTTCCTCAAATATCAATGGAAATCAAGTGTCCTGCCTCAACAAAGACTTTGACCCTTCAACTTGAAACTGCATAATTCAAGCTATGACTAAACTTTGTTAAATGATTTTTCTTTTATTTTAAATTTTTTAATGTTTATTTATTTTTGAGAGGGAGAGAGAGAGAGAGAGAGAGAGAATGAGAGAGAGAGAGAGACAGAGAGACGAGGAGAAGGGCAGAAAGAAAGGGAAACACAGAATCTGAAGCAGGCTCCAGGCTCTGAGCTATTAGCACAGAGCCCTATGTGAGGTTCAACCTCACAGATCCAAGATCATGACCTGAGCCAAAGTCTGACATTTAACCAACTGAGCCACCCTAGTGCCCCTTAAAGGATTTTTCTCATCTGATCTTGAATAGTTGTGTGTGTGTGTGTGTGTGTGTGTGTGTGTGTGAGAGAGAGACAGAGAGACAGAGAGACAGAGAGACAGAGAGAAAGGGAGTGAGAGAATTAAAAATTCCTTACTAGAAGGGTGTCTGGCTGGCTCAGTAGGTAGAGCAAGCAACTCCTGGTCTCAGGGTCATAAGTTCAAGCCCCAAGTTTTGCATGGAGCTTACTTTAAAAAATATATTAAAAATTCCTTATTAGATTATGAATACTAAATAAAAAATGATTAATTTATTCTCACAGTGTCATACATAGTAAGCTTACAGCTATCTCATAAGCAAACAACATCTTAATAAATTTAAATACATTTGCTAAAATTATTTTCTCTCCACATTTATAGTGGGTATTTCTAGTAAAATTCCCTATTGAACTAAAAAAAAAAGTGTTTGGCTAGCCACCTGATTATTTTTTCAATAAAGCTTCTACTGTTAAAATTTAACTAAATTTAACTAACTAAATCTTAACTAGTAGAAAATAATGAACCAAATCCCAACAAGTGCCAAAATTATGGAACAATTGTGTATTTTCTATATGACATATAAGCAGTATCTTTAAGAACTGAATTTTGGCTTAGTAGGAACTTAGAGATAGAAACTTTCAGAACATTTCCTATTAGTCTTCAGTAAGGTGTGTTATAATGCATCACAAGGGACCAGGGATCATAAGCTGATTTTCACCATGTGTAGTCCTTTTTCCCTTTGTCCTTCACTGAGTCTTATGCTTCCTTTTTTTCTACCTCTGAAGCACTCCTGAGGGGCTAGTTAAACCAAGATAGAACATTCACCTCCTGACTGCTTCAGTCCTTGAGAAGAAACTAACAGAGTTAAGGAAAAGAAAAAAAGGAAAAGAAAAGTATTAGAAAACCCAAATTTGAACAGAAAAATCATAGGCAATTATCAATAATTTAAAGTTACCCATAAACTTTGACATATATGGTTTCAAACCCAAGTGTGAAAACTAGGTGTCCATTAGAAGAACATATTAAACTAATATGTGAAATGTTTTAAAACTTATCATGTAAATTTTTAGTGAGTTAACATTAATGGTTCACAGTGCAATTATAAAATTTGCTCTGTATTTCTTCACTCTTAGCAAATATTCTCTGAATCAATATTGTCAAAGTCCCCACATTAGAGATACATTTTCTGAAGTAGAAAGAGGTGAGGAAAATTGCTGGTGGTCCTATATAAAGGTAAATTGCATATTATTTACCAAGTGATCATTGAGAGGGTATTATTTACATTAGAAACCATCCTGTGAAGGTAATATCCATACAAAAAGAAAGATATGACTCATTACAACAAAATGACTCAAGAGAATTCTCCAACATTCTTCCACCACTTTCAGCAGGAGAGTCTTCAGTAAAGTGTCTTGTAGAGTCCTACCCTGCATTTAGCTTTAAATAGATAGAGGGCTTTATACACAGTTGTTATCCTAAATTAATATTTTTTTCTTTCTTTCTCTATTAAGAGCTATTCAAAGACTACCTGATTACCTGATATTTGTAAGAGAAACTATGTCAAATATAGTTCACATAATTTTACACACAAAATGTGAAGGATGTACACAAGATTCCCATTTCAGATACTAGTTTTCCTCTCACTTGGTATCTGGAAATAACTGGCATAGCTAAGGAAACGGTTCTGTTCTAACTAATAATATTTTCCAAATACTGTGACCTGCATTTTTTTAATTTAGCCTATTGCTTCAGCACTCAAATTAGTCTGCTTTGGTTTTGTTTACACACTTTCTCAAATAATAGTGTTTAATATGAGAGCTTTTATCGATTCATAAGAAATGCTTAATTCCCTCCAATATGCTATAGTCATGCCTGAGTCACCTGTGCTTTCTCTCTAATTGGAGAACTCGGTGTCTGAATTTGTGTTTTCTTTAAAAGTTCTATTTTTTTAGCATCATCAGTTTTCTGTACAGCAGACAGAGAAATTGAAACCTCTTTGATGATGAGATGATTCTCTATTCAGCAACTGAAGCTTGTTGTTTAAGTTTTGATGTAGCTATTATAGGGAGACTTATATGATCACATGTCATAGTCACTTTATCCATAAAATTAAATGAGAAAATGTGAAAGTGGGCTCTTAGTGGGACAGGAGCAGAAATTCCATTTCCCTCATATTTTTTATCTTTAGATCTGCGACAAAAATATGGTAGACAGCTGACTTCAAAGTCCAATAATGCCAATAAGCTCCCTGTCTGTCACTCTAGACATGTCTTCAAAACACAATGAAAAAAATAACCTAAAGATTTCAATGTTAAGAGATGAATTTCTAGATTCTCAGTTCCAGTCTATCAGTATTCACCATGTGTGTACTTAGACAAATTATCTAATATCTTTAAGTCTAGTCAAAATCCATTAACAGAAAAGACATGTCAAGAAATATGAAAGAAAAGTTATATAGTTAATAATATGTAGAAGGTGCCTGGGTGGCTCATCTGGTTGAGTATCCAATTCTTGATTTTGGCTTAGGTCATGATCTCAGGGTCATGGCTCGAGCCCCATGTCAGGTTCTGAACTGAGCATGGAGCTTGCTTGAGATTCTCTCTCTCTCTCTCTCTCTCTCTCTCTCTTTCTCTCTCTCTCCCTCCCTCTCTCTCTCTCTCCCCCACCCCTCTTCTCCACTCACTATATAAATTTAAAAATAAAACAAAATAAAAATGATTTGTAGAAAATGAAACTAAGAAATTTTTAAAAGGTGCTAGAATTGTTTTCTCTGATTTGATGAGAAAACTAAAGTTTCAGATATTAAGAATCTGCTATGTGTCGAGAATAGATTATAAATAAAACAATCACTCTATAAATTCCAAAATGAACAGAAGCTCCCAAACAAAGGATAAAGCCTATATATAAAAAATAAGCACACCATAAAATTCTCAACTGCAACATGGGCTGCTCAAAAACAATAAATTGATGTCTTTATATTTAGGCTATAAAAGACAAAACTGAAAAACCTTTACTTTTATATCCAGCTCTCTATTTTAAGTATGAGTTATTAAATGCTCAATATTAAAATTAAAATTGAAGCTCTGTTTCAAATATAAATTTAAGATATTTCAAAGATTTATCTAATTAAATAATTAATGAAGAAACCAGTAACATGTAAAAATTGGTTCAGGGTGAGTCAAAAAAAGCATATACATATCTTTGCAATCAGGAATCTGAAATGAACTTGTTTTATGAATGCAAAGTTAGATTTTCTTTTTGTATGAGGAGGTGATCAATTGCATCTCCAATAGACAAATTTGTTGGTATTCCTACGGAAAATAATAATTTAATTGCTATTCATTTTCTATGTTTTACAAAGTAATAAAAAACAATGAGAGATGGATGCCATACATTAATATAAGCCATCTGGGATACAATTTTTTAATGAAAATACACTTTTCAGTCTATGCCAGTTTTTCTCAAGGATTTAAATTAAATGACCTCCTTGAACATGGAAAAGATTCTATTTGCTATCTATGAACATTTTTTAAAATACAGAAATTGTAATGGTGCAACATACTGAACTGAAGTAAAATTTAGCAGGTAAATTTGATCTATAGTTAAGTTCAGATATTTTGTTGATAAGAAGAAAGGAAACATTATGTACTTTTTCTGCTGCCCAATTTTCTTTCACTTCTATTTCTGGTATAGCATCTCTGTTTGCCCTTAGGAAAAATATAACTCAAATTTAGGCAATGCTTTGATCATGGAATTAACACATTTAGGCATTAGTTAGTGTGTTAATTAGAGACAAGCATTAAATACATATGGTAAATAAATACATTAAGGAAACTTAGAAAAATATGGTGCACAGCTAGCAGAGGTAAAAAAGAAAACTTAGTTGACTGAATATAAATCACAAGGAAAGAATACAAGCAAAGAAGAGCGTGTAAAACATCAGTAAGTCTAAATATAATAGAAACTAAAGTGTATATATATATATACACTTTATATATATATATAATTTATATATATGTAATTAGACTATATTCTTCCCTTAAGAGAGTGTTTAGAGTCAACTAAATAATAATCATTAATAATAATATATGATGTTACGAGAAACAAGAAACATTTAAATTTAATGGCATAGAGAGTTTTAAAAAAGTGATGGTAGGTTATATAGATTATGATTCAATAATTTAATAGCTTATTATACAGATATAGAATATAATTTGTGGCAAATCGTCCCTTCCAATCGCACAGGCTCAAAAAACTTGAAGACATCATGGATACACACGGCCAATTCATCAGAAAACACTAACAACACTACCTCAAGATGCATACAAAATACAACCATTTATCAACAGTCTCCTTCTATTTCATTGAACCAAGTTACGACCATCTCTCATCTAAATTATTTCAACACCATCTTAAATGGTTTCCATAATGGCTGATGGCGATCTTGTCAAAAGAAAGCTTATTGTATTCTTCAACTGAAATATTTCCTCATTAGCCTTGTAAATCACAGTACCAATTTTGGCTGTTCCTCTTGAATTGGCCATGTATGAATGTATTTCAAGTTTGGGGACATGAACAATTGAAAAAATGAATGTCCCACCAATTATATTCCATATGACACATTGAAGTTGCTCAATGAATATTAACTGAACAAAGGAAAGAACACTGAGTGATTAAATCTTCTGACATGTTTTTCTCAGAACAGAGTGACTAGGTATGTTAAAGGGTTAAAAGATATAGTAAATATAAATAATTCTAGCATTAAAATTGATGTAATAGACATATAGAGTAACAGCACTCCCCAAAATTAGAGTGCATATTTTTTCAAGTACATATAAAACCTTTATAAAATAAAAGTACATAGTAATCTTTAAAATACATTCCAGATAACCAATATCAAATATGCTATCATCTATGTCAGTCATGCAATGATTTGATTTAAAAATGTCTTAGTCCTCTAATACTTAGATAAAAATAATTTAATATTTTTATAATTTATAGATGATAAAGTTTTTATGAAACTATGAAATAAATTACCAAATAATCTGAATGACAAAAATGTAAATATTATAAGGTATATGCCAAATACTTTTTATTCCTTAGAGAGAGAGAGAAAGAGTGTGAGCAAGGGAGAGAGAGAGAGACAGTGTGTTAAACAGAGTCTATGGACAGTGCCCAATGCAGGGCTCAATCTCATGACCCCAGGACCATGACCTGAGTTGAAATCAAAAGTTGGATGCTCAACAAACTGAGCCACCCAGGTGCACCTGCAAAATATTTCTTAAAGATAATTGTGTACATAAATAATTTATATAATCTAAAACAAGCAAGCAAAAATGTAAAACTAGAACCACAGAGTAGAAAACAAAGTAAAAGAAAATAAAATATCAAAAAGAATAGAAATTAATAAAATTGATATTCCAAACAAAGGTACCATTCTTAGAAAACATTGATGAAGGGTTCAAATATCTGACAAAACTTATACAAAATCAAGAGACACCACACACACACACACACACACACACACACGTTGTTATAAGAATAAAATTTACATAATAAAAATGAAACAGAGTCTTAAATACCATCAGAAAATACTGTGAAGAAATTCATGGAAAAACTTTTTTAAGCTTAAATGAAACACATAATTTTTAAAAACAAATATAAACTGACAAAACTGGCTCCAGAAGAAATGTTAAATCTGAATAATCTACACTCACTTGAATAACTAAAATAGGAGCTAAATAACTATTCACAAAAAATGTACCCTTCCCACATTGTTACTGGAAACTTTTGGCAAATCTTCAAGAACGAGGTGAGCACTGCCTTACTAAGAGATGAAACCATTTCGGGGTGCCTGGGTGGCTTAGTCGGTCAAGCGTCCGACTTTCGCTTAGGTCATGATCTCGCGGTTCGTGGGTTCGAGCCCCGCATCGGGCTCTGTGCTGACTGCCAGCTCAGAGCCTGGAGCCTATTTCAGAGTCTGTGTCTCCCTCTCTCTCTGACCCTCCCCTGCTCACGCNCTCCCTCTCTCTCTGACCCTCCCCTGCTCACGCTGTCTCTCTCTCTCTCTCCTAGAAATAAATAAAAATATTTAAAAAAAAGAGAGATGAAACCATTTCATTGGACTTCTATGCATTTATACCAAAATGGAATAAGAAAACTGTTTGAGAAAATAAAGTTATTGGCCAAGTTAATTTCTGAACATTGATACAAAATCATTTAATAAATTATTAACAAACTTTATATGACAATGTATGTTAAAAATAATAATAAATCAAGATGAACAAGATATCAATACAATTTTGTATTTTATTTAACCTTAAATTAAGGTTAATGATATACCATGTTCCATCTTGAAAAGAAGCAAATTCCTTCCTAATTAGTGAAGTAATAAACATATAAATTCAAAGCAATATTAATCAAAATGTAGACAAATATTTGTCCTAATTTAAAAAATACATATAGAATTATAAGAATGCCAAAAGTAGTGGAAAAAATGTCAAAAAAAAAAAAAAAGAAATAACAAGAAAGAGCCTACTTAATATCAAGGTAAGTCTATCAAAATTGAAATAGCGGTTTCATTGAAGTTTTGTTCAAAAAGCCAAAAGAAGGGATGCCTGGGTGGCTCAGTCGGTTAGCATAGACTTCGGCTCAGGTCATGATCTCACGGTTAGTGGGTTCGAGCACTGCTGAGCTCTCTGCTGACAGCCAGCTCAGAACCTGGACCTGTTTTAAATTCTGTCTCACACTCTCTGACCCACCCCTGCTCATGCTATCTCTCTCTCAGAAATAAATAAAACATTAAAATTTTTTTTAAAAAAGCCAGAAGAGAAAAATTGTGGAAAAATAGCAATTGCACAGGTACATTGTGCTACACTAGAAAGTAGGAGTGATACCCTGGAGTAGTAAAGATGGCTAAACAGACTGCATTAGAACGCAGATAATAAACCCATGCAAATAATAATCAACTAATATTTGACAGGGATGTCTAGGTACTCAATGGGGAAAAGACAGTCATTTCAATAAATGATGTTGAGAGAACTGGATATTCACATGCAAAAGAGTAAAGCGGACACCTATTTATACTACTCAAAAATACAACTCAAAATAAATTAATGACTTAAATGTAAGACCAGAGGCCATCAGACTCCTAGAAGAAAATATAAGGAAAAAGCTTCTTAACATAAGTCCTGGCAATCAATTTTTGACCTTTGATTTTCTTTTTTTAAATTATTTTCAATTGTAAATGTAAGTGAAAATTAAAAAGGAAAATTTTAAATTTTCAATGTAAATTTGAAATGTACATTGTATAAATTTAAGTACACAGTATATTATTTTGATGCATTTATATATTGTAATATGATAGCCATTATAATGATATTTATCATATTACATACTTATAGTACAATATTATTATCTATATCCAATATGTTGTACATTAGGTCTCTATGGCTTATTAAGTATTTGTTACAGGTTTATACATTTATGCAGGCAATATGTTTTTTTAGGATTTGACATCAAAAGCACAAGTAACAAAAATAAGCAGGACTACATAAAAATAAAAATGTTCTGCACATCAACAAAGATAATAACATGAAAAGGTAATCTACAGACTGAGAAAAAATATTTGCAATCTACATATATGTAGATGGATTGATATATTTCATATACATATATATATGATAAGTGATTAATATCCAAAATATATAAGGAGATCTTACAACTCAATAGTAGAAAAACAAACAATACAGCTAAATATCGGGCAAAGGATTTGAATAGACATTTTTCCAAAGATTACATTCAAATGGCCAACATGAACATGAAAAGATGCTCAACATCCCAAATCACTACCATAATGAGATACTGTCTCATATCTAGAATGACTATTGTCAAAAAGACAAGAGATGACTGCTGGAAATGATGAGGAGAAAAGGGAACCCTTGCACATTGTTGATGAGAATGTGGATATACCCATTATGGAAAAAAGTATGGAGGATTCTCAGATAATTAAAAATACAACTACTATATGATTTAAAATCCCAATTTTAGGAGATTCTGTTTCTCTCTCTTTCCTGCCCCCTCACCTGCTCCCGCTCTCTCTCTCTAATTTATACATATGTATATATATATAAAATTTTAAAAAGTGAATTCTGTGGATCTAATATACAGTATGGGGACTATAGTTAATAATACTGTATTGTTTGCTTGAAAGTTGCTATCAGAGTACAGCTTTAACAGTCTATAACAACAACAAAATGGCAATTGTGTGAGATAGAGGATGTATTGTGGTAAATGTTTCACAATATATATGTATCATATCATCACATTAAACACTTGGAATATATACAATGTTATGTACCTCAACAAAGTTGAAGAAAGAAGAAACAGGTAAGTTTTGCAATGTTCAATGAAAATATTGAAAATGACAATTACAATCATTATACATTTAAAGCCATACAAAGCAGTAGCAATATTTACAGATGCACACATTTACTTTTTAAAATATACATGAGGGGGCAGCTGGGTGGCTCAGTTGATTAAACATCTGACTTTGGCTCAGGTCGTGGTGATCTCAGGGTTCGCGCTGACAGTGCAGAGCCTGCATGGGATTCTCTCTCTCTCTCTGCCCCTCCCTGAATCATGTTTTCTCTCTCTCAGAATAATTTTAAAATATAAAAAATAAAAAAGGTGTCCAGGTGGCTCAGTTGGTTAAGCATTGGACTCAGCTCAGGTCATGATCTAACAGTTCGTGGGTTCGGGCCCAGCATTGGGCTCTGTGCTGACAGCTCAGAGCCTGGAGCCTGCTTCAGATTCTGTGTCTCCCTCTCTCTCTGCCTCTCCCCAGTTAGCATTCTGTCTCTCTCTTCTTCACAAATAAATATTTTATTTTTTTAATAAAAGTAAATAAAAATATACCTGAGAAAGATATATAGCAACTACACCACCAAAAATGATGACTTATAGGCAGGGAAAGAAAGGTATGAAATCACAGAGATGAAATGGGGTTTGGGATATCAACTGCAAAAACATGTAATTGTTTATTAAAAAAACAGTTGAAATTAATCATTCCACACGCTCATTTTAAAATATACATAGAGAGAGATGGTGAGGGTGTGTGTATATTACTTTACACTTCAGATTTCCGTTGGATTGGAGTAGTTCACAACTAAAAATAAAACATTTAAATAAAACAATTAAAATTTTGATAAGTAATATGTAACCAGAAGTAGGTTGTAATGCCTGTTGCTGCATTTCCTTTCTGAGAACTTATGGAAAGCCACCTCTTTGCTCTCCTATTTCTTCACTTGGGAATGGGATCATACTATTCAAGATTGCAAAAGGAAAGTTATAGGGAAATGAGAAATCACATTTTAGGGGCTTCTGAGTAGCTCAGTCACTTAAGCGTCTAACTCTTTCTTGATTTTGGCTCAAGTCATGATCTCACAGTTGGTAAGATCAAGCCCCACACTGAGTTCTGCACTAATAGTGTGGAGCCTGCTTGAGATTCTCTCTCTCTGCCCCTTCTCTGCTCTCTCTCTTTCAAAATAAATAAATAAATATTTTTTTATTTCTTAAAAAAGGAAAAATCTCATTTTATAGGGTATGCAGAAATTTTTGTTACCTATGTATTTCTTTATCACAGTCCAGGTGTTTTTTATGATTCTTTTGTTGTTATGAATTGAATGACTGCAAACAGTATTTCAGTATATTCATTTTACTCATTGCCAGGTTATATAGAGGTTAGATCCCAGAATAGGTGGGCCCAGCAAAATCTGGGTTTAAGTATATATTATTTTCATCTTATAAAACATTTATGCCATACACTGTATGTATTTTTCTTTCACATGTATGCACTTTAAGCTTGAGGGTGGATGTGAAGTTTTGAAACTCATTGTACATAATTCTCAGTTGCTGAATGCACATGATATTTCAAAGATGTATTTAGTTGACACAAATGTGAGAAGCAAGTTTAGACTTACAAGTGCATCACATAGGTCAAAATATTAAAGAGGTGGAGAGAAGTGGGTTAAAAAAGTACAGGGATATTCCCAACATGGGAATGCGACAAATGACCAGCTTTTTCTGAGTAGTAAGAGGAGATCTCACGGAGACATTAATTCTCTGTGGTAAATATTTAAGGGCACAGTGAACAAGCAGGGCAATTATAGAGTGCTTCGGTCTGACTTTTACAAACAAGAGGTGAGAGGCCCCTGAGCTATGTTGTTGCATTGAATGGAAGAACACTGGTCAATTGGCTTCTCTACTGGCTTTCTAAATAGTTTATGACAATTGACTCTGTGTGCTTTGTACTTGGGCCTGATGGCTCTGTAATTACTTTGTCTCAACAAACAGTAAAATTGTGAATAGGTTTTATTATTTCATTTGTGTTTTTCTTGCCAGTTCCTCCTCTGGGACCTGTAGCTGTAGCAACTTGATGACAATGTGTTTGTGGGAGAAGAACGAGTCCAGTGATTGTTTATCTTTCTTGTTTCTGTTTTATGCAGCTTTGCTGCATAGGCATTGTAGCTCACATTCCAATTCCCCAGGAAGACAGTAATGCCTTTACTGAATTTACCTTTGTTACCTAGCTATTGGAGATTAATGTTGAGGGAATCTGATGTCAACTCTGCCTGGGAAGAAAGGGGTTCAGCCAAAAAGGAGAAAGTCTTTAGAGAAAAGAAAGGGCCTGGCTTTCTGTTGTTTGAAGCTTGTTAGATCAGCATGATTTATGTTACTGCCCATGCTACACAGCTTGTTCTGTGTATATATTTTTATGTCTCTGTGCAAACTAACTTATAATGATGGTGGTGCATTGCTGTCCTATCTTTTCTGTGTCTTGCAATAAGATACTCCCTCATATCACAGCTCTGCCTGTGAGCCAGAGACTTAACGCTCACGGACAGGGTCAGCTCCCTCCTAAGGCTTTGGGACATATATTTATGATTTTGAAGGTAAGAAAAAAAAATCACAGAGTGAGACTGCCTGCTGATGACAGTCTTTTCCAGGGGATATGATTGAACTCCGGTGATCCCAGAAATTTCTATGCCATGCCAAGCTATATCTACAAGTTTTCATTTCTTTTACATGGGATCCATATAAAAACCTCCTATTTTGTATGACTTACATCATGACAAAACAAACCTAAGTTTTCTGAATAAAGTAGAACTTCCTCCAAATTCTGAATGGCTTTAATTACTATAATTTTTACCTTATATATTGTCTATACTATGCAATCACAAATTAATAGACTTCTACTTAGACAAAAGTAGATGATGATATTTTTTCCTGCATTTCATTACAGACTGTTGAATTTTTGCCAACATGATTCTAAACAGTAGATAGAAAAATCAGCTGGCGAGGTAGCCAAAATGAAACATGATTCAGTATGAATGCAATGGGACCTGAGAATTTGCATTTAAAAAAATTACTAAACACCTTAGGAGTTTACTATCAAGGAAAAACCCAAGGTTTTAATTACCACAGGTGGACTGTGGACAGTATTTTGAGAAATACAGGCAAGAATATCTGCCTACATAGGGTTTCTCCTGATTTAAATGTAAAGCAGAATGATGGCTTTTTTACCAAGAACTCCAGGACAAAAGTAACATTTTAGTGAAAATATAATCTATACAATATGATAGTGCACCTTAACAGAATTCAGTGTATGTTCTCACTGATTATAGTGAAACTTTATCTAACAGGCCCCAACAAACAAACAAAAATAATGTAGTGTTTCACCTCTGGTCTAGAACAATGCAGAATATACTTTATCTGCTCTCTTGTCATTATTGCTCTTCTCCAATTTAATAGTGTGGCATTCGGGCACATTTATTAACCCGTCTCCAGACAAAGATAGGTATAACCTATGTAACAACAATGGGATCACAGAGCCTAGCAGAGCTGAACGATGGAGAAAAACCATCCGGTGGGAAAGGGCAAGGTGTTTGACTAAAATAGATTGGAGAAATCTAATCTGGCACTGAAACCAGGACCACTGAAAAATATGAACGGACTGTAGACAGGAAGGAGTTACCCTAACAAGGTAACAGGGTTTAGCAACTGGAGATGCAAAAGCAGTTATTATTTATTCATGTTTTTATCATTAAATCTACAAATGCTGGAAATCAACATCAAGGTTGGCTATCAAGAGACAACAAATTCCCACGTCCTAGGGGAATCATTCCTAGGGGAATGCTGACCACCTAATCAAGTCACATTCTGGAGTTTTAACAGACGGAGGAGTGAGTGCAGGCAGCTTAAACACTTAGCGTTCAAACCCAGGAGGCTTCTGACTGCAACTCTCAGGCTCTTTAAACTCCCTAAGGCAATCATGGTAGGGAACTTGAATCACAGAGGATGAAGCAGACATTCAGCAGAAAAGGAAGGTTGTTTTTCCTGAAGACACCTGATATCCAAATAGCAAAAGAGAGCTCAGGTTTTGGTCACACCAGCAGCCTATTTTATGAAGTTGGTACTGAAATAGTGGAAGAAAGACAGACAATAACTGCACTTGTTGTTATGGAAGTGCATTTTATGTGGTAAAAATCTCAGGACTATTGAATTGTTTAATGTCGGCTTTCATTGTTGAATCAATTTGAACTTACAGAGGCACACCTTACTCAACAGTGATTATATAAATTCAATGTGTAGGGGCGCCTACGTGGTTCAGTCAGTTAAGTGTCTGACTCTTGACTTTGGCTCAAGTCATGATCTCATGGTTCATGAGTTTGAGCTTCATTCAAGCTCTGCGTGCAGCTCTATGTTGACAGTGCAGAGCCTGCCTGGGGATTCTCTCTCCCTCTCTCTCTGCCCCTCCCTAATGTGTGCACACACTCTCTCCCCCACTGCTCAAAATAAATAAATAAACTTTAAAAATAAATTAAATTTATATATTAAAATTCACACACATTTCTTATTACCCTTAAAAATCTTCTCTTTTTTTAACCTTTGAAGATGGAAGTATTGTTTGTCAATAAGTCCAATAGATATTTTTCCCACCATGACTACAAAAGAAAGTTTTGTTCTGCAGATAGAATAGATGAAGTGGTTGCTTGGTAATGTTTAGAGGCTAAATCATGCCAAAGATGAATATTTAATTTTAATAGTCTAGAATATCTAATTTTAGAGCTACAAGATACTGCCATCATGGGTGGGGAGGGTCATGGGGACTGACATACACTGAGAGAAGAGCAAGCACACTGACCCCATTTTATACTTGTCTGGAGGCATAGGCTTGTTCTGAAACATTAGTTCACACCACCTCTTCTTGTTTAGATACCGTTGTAAAGTAATGAAAGTAGCTAATATATAGTGAAGAGTTAATACTGTAATAATTTTTTTTATAAAGAAATTTCTTTCTTTTTTTTTTTTTTTAATTTATTTCTAGGAGAGAGAGAGAGACAGCGTGAGCAGGGGAGGGTCAGAGAGAGAGGGAGACACAGACTGAAACAGGCTCCAGGCTCTGACCTGGCAGTCAGCACAGAGCCCGACGCGGGGCTCGAACCCGCGAACCGCGAGATCACGACCTAAGCGAGTCAGACGCTTAACCGACTAAGCCACCCAGGCGCCCCAATACTGTAATAATTTTTTAAACGAGGTTTACAAATAATGAGGCTGAGAAAAGAATAATCAAAGTGATTTCCTCCAGATCACATGACTAGAAATCAGCAGAGATTGTAAAGACCAAAATGTAAAGACCAGTCCTCAGGCTCCACCAAAGTCCTGGAGTTAATTCCCATGGTAAGCAGAATTCTAAAATGGCACCCTGCACAATTCCTGGGACTGTGAATTTGATGGGCTTTACTCCTGTGATTAGGTTATCCTATACAGCACAGCTGACCTTCAAATGGGAGCATATAGGCATAGCGCTACCCTATTCACATGAACCCTTCAGTGCAGACTTTTCTCCAGCTGGTCACAGAGAGGAAGTGTGAAAGGTGTGCTTTGCCTGGCCTGAAAGAAAGCAGACATCCTGGTTCCAAATTGGTGATGGAGAAAGGCCACTTTCAGCAGCTAAGAGCAGTCCTCATCCAACAGCTGTCAGAGAAATGAGGACCTCAGTCAGACAACCACAAAAGACTGATTTCTGCTAGGCATAAAAGTCAACCTAGAGGTGAAGTTTTCTCCAGATCCTCCAAACAAAAACCCCAGCCTGGGTAGTATCTTGATCTCAGGCTTATGATACCCTGAGCAGATGTCCTGCCAGACTTCTGACCTACAAAATGGTGAACTAGTAAATGACTGTTGTTAGGTTTGTGGTCATTCTGCAGCAATAAGAAACCACCCCTTGTTTTCTACCTTTGTATGAGGAAACTGCCCACTTTGTCTTTCTATATGCTAGTCCCTATGCAGGGATAACTAAAGATATAGACATTAGTTTGAGTTGTTTTATTGTCAGTGTAGAGTAATTTACAGTTGGTGTCAAAGATAGTCTAGAGTAGTATAACATGATTATTTTACTAAATTCTTTGAAAAAAAAATTAAGCCAACTATCAAATGCCTTTCAACATATCTCAATTCTGCTTGTATCTATATCTGTACAATCCTATGTTAAGAATATAATTCTCTCAGGGTGTCTGGGTGGCTCAATTTGTTAAGCGTCTAACTTCAGCTCAGGCCATGATCTCACGGTTCATGGGTTCAAGCCCTGCATCAGGCTCTCTGCTGTCAGTACCAAGCCCTCTTTGGATCCTCTGTCTCGCACTCTCTCTGCCCCTACCCCACTCATGCTCTATTTCTTTATCTCTCAAAATAAATAAACATTAATAAAAAAAACTCTTTCAATGTTGGCACCAGTGGCTATTGAAAATCTCACTTTATCTGCTAGCTGTCCCAGAAAATCTGTGGTGCCATTAAGGAGTGATCTAATTTTTCCTTTATCTACAGATTTAGGGTTTTCCAGTCTTCTTTCCATATCATCTGCTTATATTTATCCTTTATTAAATAACAAGAAAATTATGAAATATATCCAATTCTTCATCATTAGTTAATGTGACATCTTCATTTTAAAACAGTCTAGGTAAATTTTATTTTCAAGTGAATTATAGGAATGGCTTTATCTAATTAATATCTTTGTTATGACATATGCTGATGTTGTTCTTTACATTTTCCCCTTCTATTTTTACAGACATGCAGACATGCAAATTATGTCTATGTAATTAATATCCACTGAAGTACAGGAGAGTAACCAATATTTAAGAATTAATAATTAAGTGCCAATGTTTTATGATTGCTGATAACAATTAGATGAAAATTATTATGAGAGCACATAGATAGATTTGTATGAAAATAATATACTCCAATCTCCCATGACAAATTATAAAGTTGATCATGAGTTATTAGCAAATCAGCTTTCCAGCAGGAAAAATAGCAGTATAACCATTATTAGCAACAATCAGATTGTAATTATTGCAAAAACATAAAGCATCTCAATTAGGAAGATGCCCTGAAGCAAGGTTACTTATAGGCAACATAAATGAAGAAAACAGAATAAACTTAACTAATTGAACTTCTTTCTTAAGGGAATTGAAATCTTCATGAAGCCCATTTAAATTCTAAAAGGGAAAAAACAATAAGTATTAATTAAATATTCTCTTATGGTTTACTGTGGTAGAAAGATGAATACAAATATGACACATACACGCAATTATATAAAACTAAACCCCATGAATAATTTTACAGCTGAAAAGAAACTGAGGGTGTTCTAATTCACCTGTCTCTGTCCAGATGGAGAAATAAGTCCACAGTGTCAAACAAGTCAAAAATAATAAATATGTGCTGTAAACTCTGGATAAATATGTAAGCATCCTATTGTTTGATGTCTGTCCAGTGGACCTTCAATCACTCCCATTTCAGTGAAATCAAAGCCCTTCCCTGTCCATGCTCTTCTTCAGAATCTGTCCACTCCAATGACTTCAAAAGAGATCTCTCTGTCTCTGACACCAAATCAATGTTTTTAGCCCTGACCTCACATACATCTTCAGATCAATATTTTCTACTATTTCTGCAATGTCTTCAGCTACTTGCTTTTCCCTCTTCTCAAACTCATGATATTTAGAATTGAAGTTTTCAAAACTATATGTTCACATTTTGTGAAACTCAGTACACCATTGTAAATGAATAAACACTTCAAGGTCGCGTGTTTATTTCTATGTTTGATTTATTTAAAGCAGAAATTTTGGTCGGAAATTCAAGTCTGGAATTCATTTCTGCAGAAGTAAAATCTCCTTTAGCAATATTTTAGGGAAACATAAGGGATCTTTCTGTTTTTTTTACTATTATACCTCTACCTCTTTTAAAAAATAGATTTAGAGGGCGCCTGGGTGGCTTAGTCGGTTAAGCGTCCGACTTTCGCTTAGGTCATGATCTCACGGTTCGTGGGTTCGAGCCCGCGTCGGGCTCTGTGGAGCTCCGCGTGGAGCCTGCTTCAGATTCTGTGTCTCCTTCTCTCTCTGACCCTCCCCTGCTCACACTGTCTCTCTCTCTCTCTCTCTCTCTCTCTCTCTGTCTCAGAAATAAATAAAACATTAAATATTTTTTTTAAAAGGAACTTCTCATTCCTTAGATCTGGAGTACTTGTCCATTCCTCTTTGGGGTTCCAGAGTACTCCATACTTTGCTCTGTTATAACAGATCTGCACTCATCACTCAATTAGCAGACTTAGAATATGGTCTTTCTAGCCTAACATATAGATAGATAGATAGATAGATAGATAGATAGATAGATAGATAGATAGATATAATTCACTGGGTTAATGAATTATACTATACATTATTTGTCAAATAATATTTTGGTTTTGATAGAATTTTTGAACTGGAAAAACAGTTTTAAATGGCAACAGAGTTTTGCCTATATCACTTTCTCGTCTTTATTTTCTCTACTCCTCACCACTTATGCAAATGACTGTTTAAACTCTACACTGTTATCAGAGGTCTGTTCTTTCATTAATTCAATAATGAATTTTCAAGGCCCATTTTAGAGCAAATTACTGTGACAGATATCGTGTGGTAAAGAAGATGAATAGGGCATGGTCTCTTCCCTCAAGAGATTTACAGTCTAATAGGGAGGTCAGCCAACTACAGCCTGTGGGCCAAATACAGTTCAGTACCTATTTTTGTATATTATGCATGTTTTGTTGTTGTTGAAATACAGCCACTGTGCTTAAGTCATATATTGTCTGTGGTCCTATGTACACACCTCAATGACAAAGTTGAATAGTTGTAATCAGTTTAGATGGTATGCGAAGGCTAATATATTTATTATCTGGCCCTTTGCAGGAAAAGTTTACCAACCCCTGGTTTATAGATATTATAGACTGAAATAGAAGAACAAGCAGAATGTTAAAACTGCGCCTAACGATGTTATGGAAGGTAAAGTTTAATTAAATCTGTAAGAATGAAGGAGGATTCTGGGAGCAACAGGATCTGTGGACTCACAAAAACAAGTAGGCATTTCAAAAGAAACGAGATAAAGAGTGAGCACTGGTTGCTAACATTTTTGAAGTGCTATCAAAGATAAAGCACATACCTCCATAAGTTGCACACCTAATTAAGGCACAGTAGTGGAGGAATATTTTCAGGCAATAATAAAAGGAGTTTCATGGCATCTATTAAGATGTATTAAAGGTGCCAGTTCTAGATGTTGTTAATGTGATTCTACAAATATCTTCTTACAGCCACACCGAATATATGTGAGATCTTATTTATTATTACAAAGTAGGTCAACTATTAAAATCAACATCCACATTTTTGTTTATAAAAATAAGAGTTTATATTAGCAAATAAAACTGTAAGGTTTTTTGGACTTTCTAGATATAAAATTAATGAAATTAAATAAAGTATTTTAATAAATTTGCATGCAATATCAAAGCATAATTATGGGGGGACAAAAGAAGAAAGAACCACAATTGGTGAGATGTTTTGGGTGTGCAGACTTTAATGGGTGTTAATGATAGGTTCAATGTTAATGAGAGGTTCAAAGGTTCAAACATACTTGCTGGAATCATATACTGAAATTAGTATATGATAATTACATAAAAATCACTTTTATGTAATTACCTATTGTCATTATTCTTTTACTTTGGTATCTCTCCTTGATTGTATAATCTTACTTGATATCCTTTTAAAGTTGAATATTTTAACTCAAATTGTCTCTTAACGTGTTCTCTGATTTCCACATTACTTTAATTTTGAGTTCATTGATTTCTGAATAATTAAGCAGAAATGATATAAATTATATGTTATTTAAGGATTGTGAACTAGTCAACAATTTTATAACAATATGTAAGGCAGCAGTTTAAAAACGAGAATAGAATAGAATGGCTACTTGTAGTACTGAGAACATACTGTGTTGATAATATAATTGAAAATGATAATAGAGAGCATAAAAACCTTGCCATAAAGATGTTTTAATACATTTGGAAAATGAAAGCTATATAATATTCAAAAAAGTATAAGTTTCAGGTAAAAGTATCCTACAATGTTAAAATATTTATAGGATCTTGAGAGAAGGTTAAACATGTGGGCCTCATGTATAAATCATAGTTCTCATGCATTTGGGGTAATCTTGAATATTTACAGTTATTTTTTTGCTCCAATCCAAAGAATAATTCGAAAACAAACCTTTGATAAGAATTAGGCTATTATCCCAGCATTGAGCTCATTTAGGTTCATTGGGGACAACAAATAATGCTATCTAATTAATTAGAATGACAGGAAACTGCATGACATATTTCTTATGGCTGGCTGGTTTAACATTCTAAAACCCTCCTGTTGATTAGAACTTGCATGTTTTAAATAGAAAAGGATGTTAGACATCCCATCTGTTGTGAGGCAGAGCTTTAGGAAAAAAAATAAAAAAAGGTACACTCAAGTCTTGATAAGTTCAAGTCAGCAGAACAAGTAAATGTGTTATCTGATACACAACAAAGCAGGCTAACTAATTGTTTCCAAAATTATTTTGTTTGCCATCAAGCTATAATTAAGGAAAATGACTATTTCAAATCTTGGCAGTTTAACCCTATTTGTCATATTGCAGAACACCTAGTTCCAGTTCAGAATTTTTCCTCCGTGTGTGTGTGTGTGTGTGTGTACAATTGGCACAGTCTTTGAAATAGTACACCTGCATTACTCTCAGCACATTATGCTAAAATATAGACTATTATTCAGACTTTCATTCCCAATTATTCATATATTCTAAAAGAAATTTATTAGAAAGCACATGCTTAAAAGTATACAATTCTATTTCATGGCTGGAAACACTAAAGGAAAAATCATGTACTTTTTTTTATATTTCACATATACTTGACAAGGTTATGGATGGAAAATGAATGAATGTATTTAAAGCCATCTGAATTAAGCTGAAACTAGATTTAGCGTACATTTATATGACATCATATGCAGTCTTCTATAAAATATAAAGGTGTAACTATGCTTTTTGATACATGTTTGGCCTACAGCAGAAAGAACTAAACCAAAATCCACAATGGCTTCTCAAAGCAGGATTAGCTGGTGCTCTGGAGGACCATCCGTAATGCCTGGTAAACTCACCTGTGGAAAACAACCATAAGCAAACAAAAAGGGAAATTTAAAAATAACAAACACTTTTATATATTTTTTTCATTTTACTTCTACTGGAAAACCTTTATTTTGTTTGAAATTGGAAAGTACAAGCTATTCAATACTAGATTTTTTAAAATCCATGACTAATTTCTAAGCCATATGCAAAGCAGGTACTAGGACCAGTAGATGGATCAAGGACAGAAGCTGAGAAGGAATTTATCTTAGTATAGAATGAAAGGGGAATAATGGCAAGTAATTGCCCCTAGCAAAATTTCAGCTCATCAAGGCAAATCTGCCAAATGCTATACTTATCTAGAGATAAGTAGAGATGAAAATGAGATATCATCAACCAGGAAACGGAACTAGATTAGAAGGCCAAATGTAAGTCATAGGTGTTCAAAAAAGGAGCTCTTATATTGACAGCATGCACATAAGAGGCAGCAACAAAAATCAACAAGGGTCATCCAGAAAATAAAGCGTTAGTGGAGAAAACAAGCATATAGATAGATTTAGATAGATTAGAAATAGTTACTGTTATAAATATATATATACGCATATGTATGTATATGCAACATGTTATCTGATATACAATATAGCACATACATGCATATATATCATCAAAACACAAGATAGTTATTGCATATACGTTACATCAACGATGAGTGGATTCTTTCTAAACAGAGAACTAAAAGGAAACTGACACTTTAGTGAGGTTAAGTGTCTCAAGTTTGAATCTGTAGTTTTCTACCTTTGTTCTCTCTTCCCACTGTTTTTTTTTTTTTTTTTTTTTCCGTATCTGGTAATTTGTTCCTGCTATAGATTTCTTATATTTGTCCATGTTTTATTTTTTTGTTCTTGTTCTTGATTGTTTGTTTGCATTTCCACCAAGGAAACATCACTTACTTCCAGTATGTACATCTCCAGTCTTTTCAGATAGATTCATTCTTCTTTTTTAATTTTTTTTTAAAATTTATTTCTGAGAGAGAGAGACAGAGACAGAGACAGAGACAGAGTAGGGAATGGTCAGAGAGGGAAATACAGAATCTGAAACAGGCTCCAGGCTCTGAGCTAGCTGTTAGCACAGAGCCTGACACGGGATTCGAACCCACGAACTATGAGGTCATGACCTGAGTCGAAGTCGGGTGTTTAACCGACTGAGCCACCCAGATAGATTCATTCTTTCCCATAATCAGTTCTTTATTCTACACATAAAATGAGATCTTTTAAACAGAATTGAAATTAATCATATCAGACCAACTAGTCTTCCATTTCAAATCTTGCTAATGTCTCTTTTTTGTTTTTTTAAAGATACAAACCAAAGTTCTTAAGCTAATATTCCTCATCCTTCCTACACTTCTTTGATATCATATACATATCATATATTGCATACATTGAAGAATAAAACAGTAACAAAGATGTTTCTAGTTCCAGCTCTGTCCTGGAACATAATCCTGAACAAGTTTCTCAACTCTCCAAGCCTTGGTTCCATTACCTCTAAAATGGAAAATTATAATTACTTGGCTTGAGGGATAACTGTGAGGATTAGAGATCATAAATGTAAAATGTTGGGTTTGTAATCAAAGCAGTCAATCTTTATTTAGCACTTTCCAAAAGAAGCTAAGTTTGGAGAGTTTTAATGACTTGATCAAAGTCACATCACTAATAGATCAGAGAGATGGGAATATCTCTCACACACACATTTTCCCCCCTAGCATTCCTTGAACCCACCAACAATGCAACTTTTGGGGCAGCTTGGGGCTTAGTGGGCTAAGCTCAGATCATGATCTCACAGTTTTTGAGTTCGAGTCCCACAGGTGGCTATGTGCTGACAGCTCAGGGCCTGACACCTATTTTGGATTCTGTGTCTCCCTGTCTCTTCCCCTCCCCTGCTCCCACTCATCTTTCTTTTCCCCCATCCTTATCAAAAATAGATAAACATTAAAAATTTAAAAATTCAGCTTTTTAGAGATGGATAAGTAATAATAATTTAGTAAATGACAGCTGCTAGGATTAGTTTACTCTTTCTAGTTTCCTTTTCTTGCACATTCTCCCTATTTCTATTCTCACTAACTCTATAGAACAAGTTTTTAGCATGGGTCTTCTGACTATGAAGGCGTTTTTGTTCATTCACCTTTAGAATGGAAAGTGTGGTGGCTGCCACAGTCTTATGAAGGAACAAAGGGAAATATCTCTGCCTAGAAGTCAGTATCCCAGTGACTTTTGATCACAAAGCTCAGTACACTGCTTTTTGTTGCCCATAGCAATGTTTCTACCCACTAATGTTTCTATCTATTGGAAATGGATAAGATTTGAGAGAAGATTTGCAAAGGTGAGAATATAGGTTAACCAAATCAGTATCCACTAGCCATTTACATAACCAATCTCTAGTACACACACTCAAATCACACTTTATCTTATAAAACTTATTTTCTGGAATGCAAACTAAACATACTTTAGTCAAATATTAACTTCTATATCTTTGATATTATGGGAAGTGTGTGTGTGTGTGTGTGTGATCTACAGATAAAATCTAAAAGGTGACCTTAAATCAAAAGGAAAGTGATTAATATGTCACGCCCACTAAAGCTTTTCACAAGTATTTTAGATTTAAGGAGTTGTAGGAATTCTATTTTGATTTTTTTGGGTTTCACATATATTCTATTTTGGATCCAAATGTTTCACAGGATGCTATTTTGGCTTAAAAAAGAAAAGAGCTCTACTTAGCTATTTAAAAAGACATTAATTGAGCAAAGTAGGTGGATGTAAATCTAACCATGGTATCATGCATAGCACAGATCAAGACACTGTGTGTTCACAATAGAGGGTCTACACTTAAAATATGGGCACAGATTTATTTCTAATATGCCTAGGATGAAAAGACATTGTAAAACAATTGCCTTAAAAAATCTGTTCTTTCTTTTTTTTTCTTTTCTGATATTTACATTGCATTATACTGAACTCTTAAATGATATTCTTAAATTTTAAAAAAATAATGCATTTCATTAATCAACTCTGTGAAGAAAATATAAGGTACATTCAAGACAGATCTCCCCTACTTTAAAGAGTTAGATCTCCAATTCTATGGAATTTCATAGGACAGGCATAATTAGAGTGTATCTAGCTTGGTTGCATTAAAATTCTACCCTTGTCATAGTCTGCAAAAGGCATATCTAGAAATTGGCCAACAACTGAGAACAAAGGTTTTGAATCATCCTGTCTAAATTACTACTATCTCCTACTGAGTTATTTTCAATCTCCATCCCTAGATTCTGTTCTTAATCTCCTGATCTTCCCTTTCTTGTTCTGTGCTTGAGGTGGAGATGCTATTGGCTGACTCCTGTAGACTACATCAATCAGGTTCTTAACCAGTTGGGTTTTGGTTGGTTGAGGCCACTGGACAACTTTTGACTGCATCCCCTTAGCGCTGACTCTGTTTTTTTTAGCTACATGTGCATTCCTTTAGCATACCACCAGATGATCTCTCCTTTAGGATTCTAGATATCACCAATCTCTGGTAACCCTATTTCATTCGCCTGGTACCTCAGTCCCAGTTGAAGTAATGCTTCCCCAATCTTGATAGTCTCAGAGATCTTCACTATCCCTTGTTATTTTATTTTGTCCCTGTTCATACTTATAGTTTCTAACATTTGAACTATCTGGGGTGAATTCTGTTTCCTCCTGGGATGCTGACTGTACACTCAGTAAATCCAATTGATGAGATCCATTTCTAACCTGCTTTTTGATGTAATTATGCCATAGACTGATAATAACTTTATAAGAACAAATGTCTTACACAGGATTTCATACCATTTTCCTAGGTAATTTATTGTTCAACTTAGTCTAAGGACAGGCACTATCCCTGAAGACAACACTTTTCACACATATAAATTCAAGTCTTGGGGAACCTGAGTGGCTCAGTCAGTTAAGCGTCTGCCTCTTGATTTTGGCTCAGGTCATGATCTGTCATGATATGAAATTGAGCTTCACATCAGGCTCTGTGCTGACAACAGGGAGCCTGCTTGCAATTCTCTCTCTCCCTCCCTCTATTTTCCTCTCTCTCTCTCTCAAGATAAATAAAACAATATATAAACTGACGTCTTACAAACATATATCACCTTTTTATTCCAAGTGAGATTCTTGTCTTTAAAATGCCATGTGTGTTTCATGCTTGCTTTAGTTACTTCCTCCTCAAATAGTAATGTGAAATTGTAACCTCCCTACCATTTTTCATTCTATAATTTCCAAAAGTTACTAGGAAGTGGCATATATGCGCTCATGAACAACCTCTCTCCATGTTCAATGGCATTCTCTCATCTATATTACTCACCTGCAATAATGAGTCTTCAAGAACTAAGTGACATAATGTGCAGATTTGATCTGTTCTGCCTGATTTGTCATGGCATTCTGTGCAACAGCATCAACATGCTAAAACTCTCAACAGGATGAATACATACAATGGAATCTTCTATTGACCAAAACCAAGCTTCACTGAAGAGACTGAGTCTTCCCTTCGCTTTGCATGAACTTTCTTACCTAACCATAAAAGCAATATTGCTCAGATCCCCAAATTTCGCATTGAAGTCTTAGTAGATGTATTTCCTTCAGATTCACCATGTCACTTACCTGGAGTTTCATTAAGAATCAAGAAGCTCAGGCCAAATGCCAAATATATCAGGTATGCACTACTCCTGGTTATAAAAAATTTTTAAAAATAAAAACATACCAAAACACTGTCTTTTATTTTAGATCCTTTTGTGTGAGCATTTTATTATACATTTTCCTGACAAGCCCTCATGGAGCTTTTTGACTCTTACCCCAATTCAGAAGACATGATTAAACGTATCTAAACCCAAGGAATCCAGGTGAGATCATTTGACTTCTACAAATTGATGTATAGGGAACCAGATTCACAGATCTGCCTTTGTAGGTATTTTCATTTTGTTGTCTTTCAGCACCAAAAATTCTAGTGTGGAATAGTTTCAAAATCAGTACTCTTTTCAAGAAACTAAAATTCTGGGGCTCCTGGGTAGCTCAGTCGGCTAAGAGTCTGACTTTGACTCAGGTCATGATCTCAAGGTTCGTGGGTTCAAGCCCCATGTCAGGCTCTGTGCTGACAGCTAGCTCAGGGACTGGAGCCTGCTTCTGATTCTGTTTCCCCCTCCCTCTCTCTGACCTTCCCCTGCTCATGCTCCCTCTCTCTCTCTCAGAAATAAATAAAACATTAAAAAAAAAGAAACTAAAACTCTGATATCTTAAAAAAAATAAATAAATAAACCTCTGATATCAAGTGGGAAATGCCTAAATTAACAACAAAGGATATTTATTTCTTCCACCTTCATCACACAAAGGAACAGGGTTTATTCAGTCACTTTTCATAATTTGTCCTGATATTTGATGTTGTTTATGTCCAAGAATTTGTCTTCTAAGACTCACCAAACTCAAACTCTTCTTTTTACAAATTATGTTTGCAATCATGTTATTTCAGTATATATCTTTCAAAAAATGCTGTTTGTGTATAATAACTATAGTGATTAAACTTTATTTTCCATTTTTGAGACTACCAATCAATTATTTCCTTAAACATTTTCTAAGTAGCGTATAATAATTGATACTCAGAATCTTGAACAATGAAATGGAAGATAGGATGAGAGATGAAGGAAAATCAAGTCTGTTTAATTTAACTTTTTGATTCAAAAATCTGAACAAAATTCTTAAGATTAGCCAAAAACAACAATTTAATGCTAAAAACTTATTTTACAATTATACTTTTTGAAGTGAATTCCATGCATAATCACTAAAGCTGTCTTAGTTCAATGAGTGGTCCACAAATCTCTCGCTCATACTCATGCAGGTGGGCAATAACTCACACTAACTAAATCTAAAATATGTGGGAGGGGAAGTGGAGTATTTTAAGAAGCAGCCTAGGTGACTTCAATGCCTTTTAAAGTTCAAGTAATTTCTTTAAGGTGGAAATTATTTTTGCATTAGTCTTTGTATTACCAGCACCTCCTATAGTGAATAGAACAACAACAACAACAACAAAAGCAAATCAATAAATATTTATTAAATAAATAATGGATGATTGATTTCTTTGGCTGCCATTTTCTCTTCCCTGTGGCTTTTATCCTACTTGTCACACTGTCTTTATTCTCTAACATTTGGGAGGTAACATCAAGTCTCTTCTCCCTTTGTTCTCATGACCTATATCACTTGGTACTTATTCTATCTCTTAGACCACTTTTCAAAATTTTTATTTACTTCTTTCCCTTCTAAAAAGAAAACCCACTATTATTATTTCCACTTTACAAAGAAGATACATGAATCAAAAAAGGATTGTTCAATGTTCAATATTATGTTGCAAAGCACTGATAATGATTCACTATTTTTATAGTTTTGAACTCATTTCTAATATTTAACTTGCACCATTTTAGTCACTTAAAAACTGTATAATGTTTATTGAATATATAAATGAATGTCTGAATGAGCATGTAGTGGTATTTCTGCACTGAGAGAGCATTAAAAGTTGTATAATCTAATCTCTAAACAGTCAAAATCCTAAATTTATTGTGCGTGTGTGGGAGCTTTTAGATTAAACACTAAAGGTATCTATGACTATAATTGTCCAAGTACAGAGAATTTCAGAAGTTTATCCATTATTAGTCTATCTATACGAGGTTTAATGAACTCCCAAGATGGTTCAAAATCATTTACCCCCAAAAAGGAAATCTATTCCTCTAACTTGACCGAAGGAAGTTCTTAGTCCGTCAATGTGTGTTTTCTCTAGGTTTCGGCATTCTGGCTAACCTTCCATGGACTCAAATGTGGGCATAGTTATCAATAAGTCACCTTTACCCAGTTTTGTAAATATAAGAGGTCCTAGCAGCACATTTGCAAACAAGGGACACGACTGATTGATGAAAATGAAGAAAGTCATATGATAACAAAGATTTTCTCATATGACAGTGAATCTTTAGAGCTTTCTAGAATAATTGAGAGAAAAGTAATTTGTCTACCAAGGATTTGGAAGTCTTTTAATAGTAAGTGAAGATAATATTCAGGAAAGGTGGGTGATTATTTTGGTAATTATTCCATTTCTTCAGTGTCTAAAGAATAATAGTAATAAAACAATTACAAATTTTCAAGCCACAAATTTAAACACCACCACAATATTCCTAAGTTTCCTTTTAGAAATGTAAGCATCTGAATTCCAGATTTGAAATCTTTTGTTTGTTCATTTATTCATTCATCATTTAATAGGCATTTTCTGAATACAAATAATGGGTCAAGCACTGTGCAAGATTTTTCAATACAAAATTGAATAAAACATAATACTTATTATCATGTAACTCGTAGTCTAGTGGATGATACAGATATATAAACATGTAATTATATTGAGATAAGTTTTCAAGGGGTATTGTAAAAATTAATTGTTACAAACAAGAGGTAAGAATATATTTGCTATTTTTTGGGAAAATGAGAAATATGTTCACTACTAATTCTCACAGTCTACTTTTTCTCTCAATGTTCAGTTCACAAATCCCTTTTCAAGATGATGTATATCAATAAAAGAACATTCATTTCAACATCTGGAACTGCATTAATTAAAATTCAATTTAGCAAATGCAAACAGAATCTTATTCTGAAGAATCACTACTTATTATTTATACAACAATTCACCATTAGAATAGGTCACCATGAGTTTGAACTGTTTCTGGTGAGACAGATGTCTATCGATAAACTTAAGAAATGAGAATAATTTCCCTGTAGAAATTATTCTAATAGTTTTCAAGAAGAAAGCAGGAATAAACAGGTTTCACTCAAACCAGGGAACCTGAAGGGTCGGGGAGAAAGTTAGGTAATTGTAAAAACTTGAAATAATATGCAAAGACAGATTAAACTTTGACAAATACCTTAAAAGAGTACTTTCTAAGACTACTTTACAGGATAAAGGATTTGTGCAAACAAATATAGAACAAAAAATGCAGGGAAGGCTTAACTGATCAGTTTTAGATAAATAAAGAAAAGGATGCACAAGTGGAAGAGGGTTTAACACACCTAAGTGTTGGTCAACAGATGAATGGATAAAGAAAATGTTATATATAAACACACACATACATGCATACACATATGTATATATATATGTATACATACATACACATATACACATACATATATTATATATTACATACCACATGTGTGTGTGTGTGTGTGTGTGTGTGATATAAGGGTTCAGGACATACCTGCCCCCCCAAATGTGCCACTTTGGCATGGGGATTCTTTTGAACTGAAGGCACGTGAGATCATGTTCAAGAGAAAGTTTTGTCCTCCCTTAACAACACAGAAGAATCTAAATTGGAAGTCTTTCCCAGAATAAGCATTATTAACATAGATAAATGTTATCGAAGTGACCTGATTTAACACCATCACAATATTCCTAAGTTTCCTTTTAGAAATGTAAGCATCTTGGGGCACCTGGGTGGCTCAGTTGGTTAAGCGTTCAACTTCAGCTCAGATCATGATCTCACAGTCCGTGGGTTTGAGCCCCGCGTCAGGCTCTGTGCTGACAGCTCAGAGCCTGGAGACTGCTTCAGATTCTGTGCCTCCCTCTCTCTCTGACCCTCTCCCACTTGCTCTCTGTCTCTCAAAATTTAAAAAAATTAATAAATAAAGACATAAAAATGTTTTAAAAGAAATGTAAGCATCTCAATTCCAGATTCCTAAATGGTAGGGCAAACATTTACTGCACATCCACTCTTCTTATAGTTCAGTGAACTACATTCTTTTTCTCTGAACCCCAAATCCTACCATTCTATCCTTAATTCAGAATGACATATATACCTCTCTTTGCTTCTCTTTGTATTCACATGTCTATGTGGATTCCCTGTATGTATGCCTACAAAATTTTAATTTCTCCTGTTAATGGTTCATATCGATTTGTTTCTTAGTCCAGCTAGAAGGACCTTTGAGAGGACAGGAATTCTTTCTCCTTGATGATATATACATTCTATATACAATAGACACTGGAATATTATTCAGCCATGAGAAAGAAGAAAATCCTGCCATTTGAGACAACATGGATGGGCCTCAAGGGCATTATGCTAACTGAAGTAAGTCAGACAGAGAAACACATTACTGTATGATATGGACTTTACTTATATGTGAAATCTAAAAAGCTGAGCTCATAGAAACAGAGAGTACAACAGAGAGTTCCTAGGGGCTGGGGATGAGGGAAATTGGGAGAGACTTCAGTCAAAGGATATAAACATTCAGTTAGAAGTTGAATAAACTGAAAATATAATGAACAGCATTGTGATTATAAACAAAAATACTGTATTATATACTTTGAAGTTGCTAAGAGACTAGATCTTAAATGTTCTCACTACAAAATAAGATAATTATGTGCCATGGTGAAGGTGTTAACTAATGCTATGGTGGTAATCATATCACAATAAATAAATGTATTAAATCAACACATTGTACACCTTAAACTCACACAATATTATATGTCAATTATGTCTCAATTTTAAAAAAGAAGAAAAAAATAGAAAATCTGGATGGGCTTGGATTACAAAGAATTTGGGGGAATTTTCATTTTGATTTGTACTTAAATGGGGGTCATTAAAGGTTTTAGTAAAACAAATTAAATATTTTTTTTCTGATTTAGAATGCATTAAGAGACAATGTATAGAGTAGCTCAGATAGAAGAAAAGGTAGAGAATATGGTTTAAATGCAAACAATCAAAGACACAAACAAACAGACAAATAAAAAACCTTGAGAAACAGCTAATGAAAGGAATAGAGCACAGAAATAACCCACAAAAGAAATAAGAGCACCGAAAAAAAAAGAAAATAAACAGAACCGAAGAATGCGTGACAATGTCCATATACCCAAGATTATAACTAAACTTTTCTCTACTAAAGCTAACTTGACCAGCAATGCCAATGAATAACCTTTGATCAATAAAACAGTTGTGATCTACATTATACTTAATTTTTGAACATAACAAATTAATCTCATTGAGTCAAACATTCCAAACTGTTAGAACTCAGAGAGAGCTGGAATGTGCATTCTGTTGTCACTGGGATTTTTTTTTAATGTCTTTTTTTATGTTTATTATTTTTGAGAGAGAGTAAGAGACAGAACATGAGCAGAGGAGGGGCAGAGAGAGAGGGAGACACAGAATCCGAACCAGGCTCCAGGCTCTGAACTGTCAGAACAGAGCCCAACACAGGGCTCAAATGAGATCATGACGTGAGCCAAAGTCGATGTTTAATCCACTGAGCCACCCAGGCGTCCTTGTTTTCACTATGTTTAAAAAAATATAGATATCGTAAATAATATTTAGTGGATTCATATAAAAAGATACCTGGTGTTCTGTCTTCTGAAAATTATGAAAATAATATAAGACAATTTCACAATGTTTAGTTTATGTCTTTTTGGACATCAACAACTGGCTGTTTCCATTAAACAATACAGTGCTCTAAAATTCTTATCACTGTCTATGGATTTGCTGACAGCACTACAGGGTCAGTTGCCATTTATTACCAAGCTTATTATTATTTTATTCATAGAAAGGAAATATTTCTCTGTAGACATATCTTTATCAACTGTGAAAAAAGTAAATATAAACCAAGAGGGATTGGATCTCAAGGAAATTGGTACAAAATCAACTTCAATACTTAAAACAGTTCCAGGCTTTCAGTAAATATGTATTCGATGAGGTAATAGATTTCTATTACCTATTTACTTCTAATTACCTGCCACAGTAGAGATTTGAATGATTAAAATCACTACCAAGGATGGTTGCTATAGGTTCTTTGTAAATCAGTTTATTTATCACTAATAGCAAGGAAACAACAATGACCTTGCGGGTCACTGCAAGAAAAATGGAATTCAAAAAGTCCAAAAATATAATGACTGTGTTCTGCCTTTCCCACTCAATAATGCTAATGATTCTTTCTTTGTGCGATAGCCAAAAACAATTTACACCAATGAAGTAATTACTGACCCAATGTCGCCAATCACAAGAGTAAACATTTATTTTAAAGTAATGGCAATGTGAAAACTAAAAAGCTATATTGAAAATATATGATCATGTATATACTTGTAAGAAAGATACTGTCTAACATCAAATACTACATAGGAAACAATTTAATGGAAATAAGAAAAATGTGCTCATGGTGTCTTATTTGTCAGTTTGATCAATTTCTCTTCTCCTTCTCCTCCCTGTTTCTAAAGAAAAGGCGTTGACTTTTAAACTATGTTTTTGTTTATTGTTTCATTTTCTTTTTCCCCACTTGTATTGCTGTTAGAAAAGAAACATTCTGCCAAGATATAATCCTCTCGATTATTTTATTATTCATATGCAGAAAGCTTGATTTTAGTCCTTCATGAAACTAGAGAATGTTTATAGAAATGCCATCAACACTTTGATATGGAAATAGGATAGAACAGTACTAGAAACTTGGAACAAAGAGAGAGAATTACAATCAGTGTGCCAGTATAAAACATAGTGTATTGTCGATGGGAGACTGAATATACAAATGAACCATAGCCAGTCCACATGTAAAAATAGAACTTGGACCCACAACCTACAGTGAGATGCTGAAGAAACCAACACTTTATCTATAATAAACAACCCAGAGGCCAGTTTGATGGAAATCAGATTTGCAAGAAGACAGATTGCTATCTCTAGTGATAATCCAGGAAGTTGAACGATAACTCTGTAACAATTCGCTCAAAATGGCCAGAATTTGATTGATAACCAAGAGCTTCCCTGACTTTTGTCCCTACTTCCATTTTGGGACCAAGCGGAAAAGCCAAATATGTTCTTCTAACCAATTACATAAGATGCTCTGCTTAGTTCACCTACCAACAGCTTCCCCATACCAAGTCTCCATCAAGGGCACACCTGAAAGTGCCCCTTCTTTTCATTTTAAAGCTTCCTCACTCCTCTACCTTTCTTTGAGTCTCGGCCAAAATGCAAGTGGTGGTGGCTGACCCCCTTGCAATAGGAAATTCAGAATAAGTAGTCTTGGCTTTCCTTGGCTGATCAGTCTTTACTTTTTCCCCATTGAAGATATTAAAGAAGGCACTGACTTCAATGATGGACACCAGAAAGGGAAGAAGTGCATTATAACTGATACAATGTATAGATGAGAACACCCTTCCTTCCTTATTTTTGATCCCGTAAAATCAATTTTAGACACACTATGAAGCTGATATCTGCATGGTTTATTTGTTAATTTTCTTTTTTCTTAGTTTTATTTACTCAAATTTTCTGTGTGTCAGGAACACAGGACAGGTTTAGCTCTCGGGTTTTTCAGGAGGAGGTCAGGGTCACAGCCATGTGAAGAAAGGACTGGAACAGGAGGATCTAATTCCAAGAAGACTCATTCACAGGGCTGTTTCTAGGAGGCCTTGGATTCTCATTGGCTGTTGGCATAATGCCTCAGTTCCTCATCATGTGGACTTCTCCAAAGAGTTGCTTGAATTCTCTCTGCAAGACAGCTGATTTTCTTCCTGGTGAGTGATGAGGGAGTGATGCAATAGGAAGTCAAAGTGGGTTTTTTTTTTGTTTGTTTTCTTTTTTTTGAGATCTGACCTCCAGAGTCACACCAGTCACTTCTGCCTTTTTCTAGTTGTTCAAAGTTAATTACTAAGTCTAGCCCATACTCAGGAAAAGGGTACTTGGGCTCCACTTTTTGGAAGGCATGTCAAATTTTGTGAATATCTTGTAAACTACAACGTGTTTTATCTGATTATTAACTCAATCTTTCCTCCATTACTAGTCCATTTCACAAATGAAGAAGGTGAAGTTCAAAGAGACAAAGTAATTTGTTGTCACAGCTGGTGCACTGCTGAGCTAGGATCTGAACTTTGCAATTCTGTACTTTTACCTTTTTTTGCTTTCTGTCTACATGGCACTTATGTCACTTGACAGATTACTTTTCATTTCTGGAAACATCTCCTAGGGTCATATCATCTGTAATTCTTGATCCCCATCCTTTCTGTTTCCTAGTTTTCTCTCCTTTTTGCCAGAGCAGCACCCTTGCCTTTCCGAGCTCCCATCTCCTTACTTACTACAGAAAACTACTTTGTCCAAGAACACAATCTTCTTTTCTACTCTGATTGTGTTTCAATTCCATGCTTATTGGAGAATAAGTGAGCTGTCTCCTCTGAGAAGCATTTAGAGGTCCCAGATACTGAAGAGATTATTGGCTAAAGAACATTCTGAACGAGGAAGGAACACTTATAATTCAAAATAAGAACAAAGTTCATTTGTTAGATATGGTGATACAAGGAAATGCCTCATGGTTTTCTTTCCCCCCATTTTGGTTTTGATGGTTCTTTTTGAAATAACCCACAGCAAATATTCTCATTTCGTTGTCATGGTTCTGTTTTGTGAGTACCCTAAGTACTCATTTGGTCTGAGTCTTAAATAATCTTAGCACTGAAAAGAGGTTTATGGCCCAAAAGGATAGAGACCCAGAGTTCTGTGATCCTAATTTTTAGGATCCACACCAGTAATGTGTACTATACCAGTGGTATTGTGGGTTAATTGGGAAATTACTGATAATACTTCCTCAGGGGTGGGGAGGATAGGTTTTATAATCTAAAGAGCTGGTGTAAAATGGTTGAGAAAAAAATGGGTATTCATTGTATTCCAATGTAGAAATCCTCCTATAATTAGGAAGAATATTTTAGTCTGTGCAGAGATCCAATATTTTAACATTGTTAGATTCGGCAAGCATAATTCTTTTCTTTCTAAAATATTACTGAAATACTTTGTTTGGTATAAGTTATTTAAGCATGTCAAGAAAACAATTAAAGAAGCTGATCTAACAAACTGGCAAATCACTGTTGGGAATCAATCCTATAGATTTATGCAAATCTTAGGATCAAATACAAATTATTGGAAAAATGTTGTAAATGGTACTGATTTTAATATACTTTCTGTCCCCACGTATTAAAATATGCATACATCTTTCAAAAATAGCTGTACTAGGACAAACACATAATTTAAATATTTGTTTATCTTCTTAATTGCTGGTCAGTTTTAACAGTTTGCCTATGACTTCATGATGCCCATCCGATAGCAAGATTTCTCTTCCATTTTGTGATTTCAGCAAAACCTTTAGGTAGGCTTGATAAGACTTCTTTTTAATTTTTTTTAAATGTTTACTTATTTTTAAGAGAGAGAGAGACAGAATGTGAGTGGGGGAGGGTTTGAGGAAGGAGGGGAGAGAGAGACACACACACACATACACACAGAATCTGAAGTAGGCTCCAGGCTCTGAGCTGTCAGAACAGAGCCCAGTGCAGGTCTTAAACCCACAAGCCATGACATGACCTGAGCCAAAGTCGGACGCCTAACCAACTGAGCCACCCAGGGCACCTCAGTTGGTAAGACTTATTTTTTAAGAACATCAGACCCTTAACGGATCAGTCACCATCACACCCTTAAAATTTTGACCACTTTATCTTAGTTTAGTTGTGTTTGAGTCTCGTTTTCTAGTGCATGGAACAAATTGATAGTGTGGATGATCTCTTAGTAATAGTTGAGCCAAGCCCCGAGGCAGCTCATGTTAATATTAATTAAAAACAACACACAGAGCCTAATCTAGACTGCATGACCAAACCAGTCTATACAGGGGAAACTAGATGATATTCCTTCCTTCTTCCAATACACAATTTATGTGTAACATGGGGAGGAAAACACCTTTTAATCTTATATTAAATCAGTTATTCAGAGTCTCTGTCTTCTAGAAAACCTAAGAATCACAAATCTCACCTGTTTAAATTTGCACCAGCCATTCGAGTAAAGATGGCAGAGCCTGGGGTTCAATGTGATGGGGTTATCTATTTGAACACCTGACCTCTGTGGTCCTAAGAGCTTATTACTAAAGATGACCTGACATTGAATAAAGGAAGGGCCAGAGGGAGATTGGATCAACACAGGCTGTATATGTGTATCATCTCTCCTCTTACTTTAACTCCTAAGTGGCAGAGAATATTTTTCTTTGGGGAAAAAAAAAATATATCAAGAACAGTGCCAGAAAATCAGAACTGTTACCTCCATTGGGCCAATAGGTTTGGAGAAATTCCTAGAAGATACAAAGCAGATGGGACCAAATAAAAGAGTAGAAAATCCATGGAGTATTTGTAGGAGCCCAGAAGAGTGGGCCTGCAGGGAAGAAGGGAGTGGTCAGAGAGAGGTTGGGGCAATTGACAGAATGACAAATGGACAACTGCCCCAGCTTTTACTGAGTTTCTGGCCATAGGCTCTCCACTCTCCCTAATTTAATTCATGGATTAATGTACTGGGCCACATCTGCCTCCCAGACAGTCAAGTGGTTGTGGGCACTGGGGTTCAAGATGCGTAAGGAGGTCATGGATGACCAGCAAGTCCAGGAAAGTAGGAACATCACAAAAGAAAATAAATCACAGCATCCCTGTAACACTAGGGGAAATCCTTATAATCAGGTTTTAATTTATATACCTTTTAAATGTTTAGCTACTTTATAATGGGAATATGTAGTTTGCGAATTTAAGAATGTACCAGTTCCTGGATCCCAAGCTGGACTATCTTAATCTCAGCCTCCTTTCTTCCCCCAGCCCTTAGGTCTCATTTCCCAGCCAGGGTCTACCACTTCTTAAATATATGCCTTCCCTAACTAGATCTTGTTAAGCCAGATGGAGATGAACGTACTGTAGGATCTGGTCTCTGGAAAATGGATCCTTACTTTTCCTGCTCATGAAGCTTAAATTGCTTTCTACTTCAAGAAGGAAGACCTGGGAAAAGAGGTTAAAACCATGAGCCTTACTGATGGACCAGGCCATCGAATTGTCAGCACAAGGCCAGAGGTTATTAGGGCTACAGTTTGAAGAAGTTTGGTTCTGGTCTCAGGTCTGTAAGTCCTCAACTGTCTGATTCTTTTTCAAACTCCCTGGCAGTGCCTTTTTTTTGCAAATTCTATGTTTATAACTTGGATCACACAGCATTCAGTCCAGATTCTTAATTTCCATGGCAGAGACCCTGCTCGATCTGGTACCTGACTGAATGGCTCAGGTATCTTGAGGGGCTGAATTGAAACTCGGTGACCCATATGGAACAAAGGCAGCCATTTCTGGGCCTTTCTGTGTAGTGAGAACTCCCATCTTCTGACTCCACTGCTACCTGACAACACACAGACACTCCTTTCTATTCCTACGAATACTTCTGTTGCAGTTTTGTTTCCATTTTAAATTAATCTTTTATTTCCCATTCTTTTATCTCATTTTTACAAATTTCAGAATCAGTGTATTTAGCATACCAATGATATCTAAGAACAGTATTAGCAGCATCAAAGTTCCTTTACTTTTCAAGAATTTTATTTTATATTTAAGTTTATTTTGAAAGAGAGAGAGAGACATAGAGAGAGACAAAGAGAAAGATACAGAGAGACAGATAGAGAGAGACTCCCAAGCGGGCTGTCAACAAAGCCTTATGTTGGGCTGGAAATCACAAATCATGAGATCATCACCTGAGCGGAATCAAGAGTCAGATGCTAAGTTAAGCGAGCCACCCAGACACCTCACAGCAACATTTCTTTAAACAAAATTTTATGTGAATTTCAACTAAAGGAAATACTTCCAAACCCACCACACAGTCTCTCCACTCATTCTTGTCACCCAGCTGCTCTGGGCCACTTCATCGAGTCCTCACGTTCCCAGGCACAGAGGGTGACATGTTCTTCTTCTTCTTCTTCTTCTTCTTTTTTATGGTTTCTTTTTTTTCTTAAATTTATTTCTGAGAGAGAGAGAGAGAAAGAGACAGTGTGAGCAGGGAAAGGTCAGAGAAAGAGGGAGATACAGAATCTGAAGCAGGCTCCAGGCTCTCAGCTAGCTGTCAGCACAGGGCCCGACGTGGGGGCTCAAACCCACGAACTCTGTGATCATGACCTGAGCTGAAGTCAGATGCTTAACTGACTGAGCCACCCAGGCACCCCACGGGTGACATGTTCTGATCCTATAACACCACCACACCAGCTGTGCTTTTCCAGGAAAGACAACCCAGGGAAGTTCACTGAGGGAATACTAGTCCCTTGTTAGAGGCTAAAAAATGTTAAAGCTTGTCATTGTGAATGCCATTCATTTAAATGAATATTTTATATTTAAAAACTTCCTGTAGACACTACTTAAAAATAATTTAAAAAGTACGATCATAGCTACATTTCTACATTCTTTTCATATTTAATTAATCCACTGAACACATAGGTTCAAGTGCATGCTTTCATTAGGCACTGCTCTAGGTGTGGAACAAAGAAGGAAAACTAAATTTTTCTGCTGTATAGGCTCTTCGATCTATTATATTGTGCTTGTAAGGGACTGACAGTGAGCCTCAAGTTTACATGTGAACCTGCTTTGACCATGCCCTTTAAGAAATAAATGGAAATAGAGCTCCTCCCACCTCCACACACATAAAATCTTTAGCTAAGGCTTAACATTTATATCCTCAGAAATAATGACAGTGAGTCACTTTCCGTACATACTTCCATAAGTAGGAGATGTGTGCCCTTATACCCGAGAATGTCCCTGTCTGGCATGGAGAACAGAAGTCATTAGTATTGGGACATCCGCTGCTTAGCAGAGGAAGGTTCAACCCCAGAAGGCCAAGGAACAAACCGTAATGTATTCCAACTCTAAAAACAACGAGTGTGCTCTTAATTCTCTGCTGCAGCCTAATGAAAGATCATACTCCGAACACTCTGCTCCTGTTAGGGGCAACCTGGCCGGGTGAAGTTTGAATTCCCAATATAACTCTTTAGGGACCTCAGGCCATATGTGTGTGTGTTGTGTTTGGTTCTAGTAAATACTTTTTGTTTGGTTTTAGCTCAGAAATATCATGTCCCTTGAATTCTGAAGGCACGTGGATTTACAATTCTATTTCCTTTGTTTTCTTGAATTTTAAAGCAGAGTTGAAATGATTCTTTACATAATTTAAAGTCTTGAAAACATGTCTTTGGTGTTTCAATAACTTCTTAGATTTTCTTTTTTTCTGCAGACTGATAATAGGAAGAAAGTATTTCTTGCTAATTTTAGGTCCTGGAATCTTTTTGACTTACAGTAGGAATATATGGGATCAAAGGAACTAGGCAAAGACTCAGTTAGAATCTTTCTATTTCTGAATGTGTGCATGTGTTTCTTCCATCTGACTCTGTCTTATGCTCAACTCTGCAGTGACATAGTTGCGGTTATTCTGCTCCCTCGTTAACTGGTAAAATGCAGATTCATGGATTTCTCTTTGACTCTCCGCACAGTATCCTGCTATTATTAGGCTAAACTTCACCTAACCTAACCCAGATAAAATCCCCAAATCCCAAGGATGTGGAAGTTTCCAGGGTGTTCCTGTTGGTTTATTGGAGCACGTATGGTAGAAAGAAATGACAGGGGCTCTGGGAATTCAGATGGGAATGATGGATTTAAAGTACTTGCTTCTAGGAGCACCCGGGTGATTCAGTTGGTTAAGCATCTGACTTTGGTTCAGATCATGATCTCACGGTTTGTGAGTTCGAGCCCTGCATTGGGCTCTGTGCTGTCAATGCAGAGCCCTCATAGGAAACTCTGTCCCCCTCTCTCTGTCCCTCCCCCACTAGTGTATGTGTGCTCTCTCGCTCTCTCTCTCTCTCACAAATAAAGACATTTAAAAAATAAAGTGAAGTACTTGCTTCTAGCTGCTTTTTCACAAACTAAGGAGCACTCTTCTGACTAAATTATATTTTATATAACAAGCCTTCCATTCACAGAAGAAGCGAGGCCAGTGGTAACGTTGACAAAACAGCAAAGCATGATTAATAAGGAATTATCAGTTTACCGTTTTACATTCCCTCGTGAGCTTAAGGCACACACAGTGAATTTGTATTGAAGGCACCCTGGAGAATATTTCAGTCAGAATGTTTTAACCTTGGGATCAGGTCTGAAGGAGTATCAGATATAAGGTGATATAAGCAACAATAACTAACCCACACAGGCCCAGTTTGAAAGCTCCATAGAACCATAAAGAAAAGCACAGCTGGTGTGGCAGTATTATAAAATCACAAAGAAAAATATCCATCTTCTTGACTCCTTGTCCCACTCACTCTCTAGCCTTCCTCATCTCCTGTTATAGAGATTAAGCGCATAGCTTCCACCTCCTCCGTTTTCCCTTGTTGTTTTCTGAACATTCGAAGAAACTTATCCGCTAGTCTGACCTATTTCAAAATATGCAGCTACAAAATTAAAGCCCTTCCATCTCCATTCCTTCATTAAGTCCTATTTCTTCAGCACAGCTGGATCTCATGCAGTCCTTTGAGAAAAGAAATATTAACAAATGACCCAGCGTTAGTTTTCACGGAGGAAAAAAAATCCTTAACAATTCCATTACTAACAAAAGACATTTTTTTTTAAAGTTCTGTATGGCTAATGATGTAAAAAAGAAGGTCCCTGCTTCTAGGGGTTTAAGTAACTTGCTGGGTTTTGTTTGTTTGTTTGTTTTGTTTTTTGTTTTCTTCTATATGGTGCTAATTTCTGTGCATCTTAAGTAGTGGAATTTCTGAAAATACTAGGAGACAAAAGAAACTGAATTTCAGAGAAGGGCACTTTTTAATCATTAGTAAAATCATACTTCAGGTGTGCCTGGGTGGCTCAGTCAGTTAAGCATCCGACTTCAGCTCAGGTCATGATCTCACAGCTGGTAGGTTCAAGCCCGGAGTCCAGCTCGGTACTGATAGCTCAGAGCCTGGAGCCTGCTTCGGATTCTGTATCTCCCTTTCTTTCTGCCCTTCCCCTAATTGTACTCTATCTCTCTCTCAAAAATGAATGAATGTTAAATTTTTTTTTAAAGTATAAACTTTGAAAATAAATCACACTTCAGAAGAAGTAGTATTGGCCCCGGGAAGGGTGGCATGAAAGGGCGTAACCCACATTCTCCTGGGGAGAGGAAATCGCGTCCATGCGTTTATTCCTACTGAGAAAGTGTTTTCTTGTAAGGAGTTTTGAGCCTTATTATATATTTTTATTTTACATATTTATTGAGCGCCTTACATTAAAAAGCTCAATATCAGGGGCACCCACGTGGCTCAGGCGATTGAGCATTCGACCCTGATTTCTGCTTTGGTCATGTACTCACAGTCCTGAGATGGAGCCCCATGTCTGGCTCTGAGCTGGGCATGGAGTCTGCTTAAGATTCTCTTTCTCTCTCTCCTTCTGCCCCTCCCTCCCTCTCAAAAACCAAAAACAAAATAAAATAAAAGCTCAACACTGGCCATCATGAGGGAAACACAGATAAGTATAACTTGAATGCAAAAGAAAAAACAAAAAGAGTAGGCAATTCCAGGAACAATCTCTTATGGCTTTTGCAACCCTACCTGATGGGGAAACTGACAGCTAGAAGCCGTGGGTTCATAGCGCCGAGTCCCCTCTGTCCTGTCCAGCAGATCAGGCTGGGGTAGGTAGACCTTGCTCTCCAGCATAGCTGTCTTGTGCCTGGGGATTCCTGGAGTGCCCTGGGAGGCAGAGCTATACTCCTCATTCTAGTCCAGACCCAGGGCTCTCTCTTTTCTGTGGGCTTGCTGACTCTCTGGTGCTTGATGGCTCCAAAGGTGCTCTAGATATGCTCTGATCAAAGTTTTTTTGGTTTTTGTTTTTGTTTTTTGTTTTTTGGATACAAAATTAACAAGCATAGTTTGGATAGGATGAGTTAGGAAAGAAATATTAGGTATTGACCTCCAGCTGCTAAAGTAGGAACTACATTGAATTCTGTTCTTCAATAAGTAAGCTCAGGCTCTTTAATTTGTCGTATAACATTTCACAGAACAATGCCAAGTGCTCAAACTTGATAAGAGAAGGAATGAGAGAGGACGTGGGAGACAGAGTGAGAGAATTATCGAGAATCATAAAACTAGAGTTTTTGCCTCCATGTTTAAAAACACCAAAAATTGGGGATGCCTCTGTGGCTGTTGGTTCAACATACGACTCTTGCTAATGATCTCATGGTTTCGGGAGTTTGAGCCCCACATCCGGCTCTGCACTGACAGTGCTAAGCCTGCTTGGGATTCTTTCTCCCTTTGTCCCTGCCTCTACTCTGTGTTCTCTAAATAAATAAATAAGTGAACAAAAATGTAAACAATAATTAAAGAAGAAATGTTATTTTTTTCATTATTAATTGTTGGGAGCTGCACTGGCCTCAGTGGATGGCAGTCACGAGAGGAAATGGTAGCGTTCGCACAGCTCCTGCCGTGAGAAATGAAAACTGGTATCTCCTTTGGCTACTACTGGCTCATGTTGGAAATGAGGCTGCTGGTGTTGACCAGGCCTCACAGTATTCCAGATCAGACCGATATTCCCCACACAGATTGCTCATAAGAAAATATTCCTGCCTTTCAAAAGAGATTTCAGATGAAAGCAATGTGGATGATTGTCAAAAGGCTCTTCCTACGGGCCTTGCAGATCCATGACTTACGTAATAAAGGGGGTTAAGAACACAAGAATTACAATTGAGTCTGGCCCTGAGACAAAGAGCCTAATTTAGAGTTAAGGACAGATATCCACCCCTACCCAATTGTTTCTGCTTGAAGTACAGGCCCTCCCAAGGCATTTGTGATCAGTATTTGGAATGATTTATTCTGGCCTTGAATATGCTGATTGTTCCCTGTGAAGGAACCTATTGAGGAACTTCTTTTGTGATTATGAGAGCAAAGGTGTTTCCTGAAAGACCTGTTTTTCTTAATACTTCTCCTTAAACAAGCTATTGACCCCTCATCACAAAGAAGTAACTTCACCCTTTTTATGCTAAAAACATTGTCTTATATGCTAAAGATACGTTCCTTCCCCATAGGGTAAGCATCTAAATCACCTACCTCAATCACTATTGATAAAGATTATGCAGGAGTCTTCTACAAATCTGTTCCAGGAAATTCTTACATATCAAAGAAGTTTGTCATCAGAAATCATTGTCTAAGGCAAATGCCACTTCTGTGCTGTCCCCCAAACACTTAATTATAAAATAAAGTTGAGCCTCAGTCAGAGCAGAGATGCCTGCCTGGTGACCAGAAAGATTCTAGGGGCTCTCTCACTCTCTCCCTCCCCGACACCGTCCATCCTTCAGGGACCCCTGTACCTGCTGGAGCCGACCTCCAACAATTAATGAAATGACCTACCTGAATAGACTTACCTGATACTCTCCTAGGTCTCTATGATTGTGTTTGCTTCTGGGGTAACTGACTGAAGGGAGTTGCATGCATTCCATCAACCCACCTGAACAAGGAAGGAAGGGAGGAGATGGCAAATAAGGGAGGCTACTGCATTGTAAGTATTGTACAAGTTCGTACAAACTGTTTTGGGAAATAATTTGCAAGACTCGATTACAAACGCTCGTGTATATATGCCCAGAATTATGTAGAAGCCATCTGTACTTTAGTTACTCCACCAAATTATATTTTGTGAGACTTACCATTGACCCACATGCTGATACACTGTCATGTGTAATTTACGATCTTTTATAAATATGTTCCTGCATCCCATGAAATTACTATCTTTACCAAAATGTATGGGGAAGATTCAAGGGCAGAGAGAGGAAAGCTGTCTTCCCTAAGTCTGGTTTTGTGGACCCAGACAAAGAAGGCCTCTGCTTGTGTGAATCATCATGATTTTGAGAAATTGCCTGCAGTCTCCTGACATTTCTTCTGCCTAATTTTAATACCAATTGCTTACCTATTTCAAAAATGAAGCAGCAAGCTGGAATGCTAATCCCGAACTCTCTATCTTCCTCCATAATAGATTCAGCATTTTCGAGAAAATAATACCTTTATTTCAGTGAGTGCAAAGGCCTTTCCAGACCTTTCATTAAATCACAGAACAACCAGTCACAGAACCACGGAGTACTATTATTATCTTCCCTCTCCAGAAGGAGAGTTTCTCAGGATTACCTAGCTGATGACTGCAACCACACTGGCCCCACAGCCTCTGTTGTCTGGTCCTTCTGGCTCGCTCAAACATGCACCACCCTCCACCTTGTCCCATTGGAAGTTTCTCTGTTGTTTATATATTGCTGGCCAAGTATTTATTCATCAAATGCTTTGTGTACTACAACTGATCATTGTTATATTAAATTAATTGTTTCTGTGAAAGTGTAGTTGACACACAATGTTACATTAGTTTCAGGTGTACAACATAGTGATTCCACAACTCTACAGCCTATGCTGGACTCAGCACAGCCATCTGTTCCAGTGATGACTTCTTGCCCAGCCTCTGAGAGATAAATTAAACCAATCGGATTGTAATGTGAACCGTGAACAGAAAGGCATTGTGCATAAAGAGTATGTTGATGCTGACACGTAAAGTAAGAGTACGTCAGAGCGAAGGAAGGTCGACGGACTTGTACAACAGAGTACTTAGGGGTTTCTTGGTCTACAGCCTGCCTTCGGTTTTAGTGTTCAATTCTTCAACTGATTTATGATCTACCACATTTTCTTTCATTTTTCCTGATGAGGCATATGACCAAAAGAAAGTTAGAATTCAGTATGGTTTCTGGATCTCTTTTTGTAAAATCTATATACTGACATCTCAGGTAAAACTTAAAGAGATCTTCTAATCAAATAATTACTTGCCAAATGATATTTAGTCCTTCATCATCAAGCTATGTTGATTGCTTGATTTTCAGTGTTCTTATATAGTTTAACCTTCTACCTCTAAGTCATGTAAGTATGCTTTATCAATGGAAATAGTCACTCAAAACCACATGTTTTGGGGCACCTGGGTGGCTCAGTCAGTTAAGCATCTGACTCTCCATTTCGGCTCAGGTCATGATCTCATAGTTTTGTGAGTTCCAGCCCTGTGTCCTGCTTGGGATTTTCTCTCTCTTTTCCTCTCTCTACCTCTCCCCCACTCACATTGTCCCTGTCTCTCTCAAAATAAATAAATATACTTTAAAAATGTTTAAAAACCCATGTTTTACAATGTCCATTTTAGTTTGAGCTCATTTTTCTATTTATTGATTTGTTAGAAACATCAAATAAAAAATAGCTAAACATCTTGTACCTACTCACTTTAAGCATATTACAATTTTGATGAAAAAATTAACTCTAACAATGTACAATTGTTAATGATTTATTAATTTGTTTCCTAAAAGTAAAAAAAAAAGAAAGTAGGGTAATGTAAATATATTTTTCCATAAAATATGTAGACACAACATAGAGTAAGACGAAAACAACCAATGATAAGTTAAGTAGTCTTGATTCAATATCTGTGTCTATGATTAGGTCCCTTCACTGTTGCTTTTTGGAGGCATAATTTCCTGTAAAACAATGTGTGTGAGAGATGAAAAAGGTTGGGAGCAGGGGAATTGTGAGGAGATCTAGATTCAGTAATTCTGGCCATAGAATCCTTAGAAATTTCTTGAAAGACAATAAGGACATAAATGAATCAAACTTTTGTACTTAACATAGTGAGAGAACATAAATTTTTTAAGTTTATTTTGAGACAGAAAGAGCACATGCACGTGCAGGGAAGGGCAGAGAGAAAGGAGAGGGAGGACTTCAAACAGACTCTGCCCTGTCAGCACTGAGATCATGACCTGAGCTGAAATTCAGAATAGGTTGTTTAACCGACTGAGCCACCCAGGCTCCCCAAAACAACATTTTAATAAATTTTTTTATAGTAGATATTATGGCCATATATTATTATTGCTGTTTTCAAAGGCAGTTATGAAGAAGTTTTGAGGAAAATCATATATGCAATTGGTGGAAAAGGCAATTTGAAGGAAAGCATATATGCAATTACAAACCACCAAAAGTGATCAGAAAATATGTAAATGATATAGATATGTCAAAAACCCTTCAAACAGATATTGACATACAAATATAAACAACATCCAGATGACACGGATAGCATATAGATGACTATCTGTGAGACAATATGACTATGAATATTTTTAAAGATGTTTCCACATTGTCATTATTTTTTTAATTCTATTTGGATTGAAGGGGGTAAAATTAGTGGATATACTAAAATTAATGTTGTTGCAATGCAGAAATACAGAGAGGGTTTTGATATAGTCTAGGAAAACAGTCAGATGGGGCTCAAATGGAAGCCTTGTAGCTTTCTAATGCCTGCATTCTCAACTTCCTTACATGTAAAAGGAGATAATGCCATTTCATTGTTGTGCCCAAATCCCGAGTCCCCTGAGACCTCCAAGGAGCCTACACGGATGCAAGTACATAAGGGTCTTTATTACAAGCTCAAGCAGGGGCTCATCCGTCAACTGGTGCAGCGGCAGCAGAGTGAAGCCCCGAACAATAGCGAGCAGGGTTTTTACGGGGTAAAGGAAGGGGGTGTTACAGTGCACACGTTGTACATATAGCATCATCACATAAACACCAATCATAATTGTACAGTACCCATGGTAATAGTTTTGACCATTCAGTATCTGTAAGGTGTTTGTTACTTTTGGCGGACCCAATCATGACCTTTGAGAATCCTTTGAAAATGACCAATTATGAGGTGAGCTCAAAGGGCCTACGTGGGGTTTAGGCAAGTGGTGAGTGATTGGCTAGTTTGTACAAAGTAACTACCTGCAGTTCCCATCCCTGACTCAGACCACAGGAATCTGTGGTCACATTTCTTTTGATTGGCTGATCTGAGGGTGGCTTCAACTGAAGCTTTCCATGTTTTGGCTATTGTTGAGAGTGCTGCTATGAACATTGGGGTAGAACTCTAGAAACTTTGACTGAAATATAATGAAGTTGCATATATTTAAAAAGCAACTGCACTGACGTATGAACTGTCACAAAGGCTTATGTTGTCTAAGAATATCTGTGATTCTCCTATTTATTAAGAAGCAACATGATGGCTTTTCACAATAAAATATTCATATGACAATGAATTCATTGTCATAATTAGTGGGAAAAACATAAAATATTCATTTTGTTTTCATTGTCCTTTGGAAAGGAAAAAGAAACATTATAAGGGGGAGAATACTTGATGAATATTTAAACAATAAAATATATTCTTTTTCCTAAAGTCAACTTACATTAGAGAACTGTAATAAATGTATTTTTTGACTTTAGTAATTTTTTAAATGTTTTAATAAAATATTTTAGCTGCTTTTTGGTTATTTTGTGTTTCTTTGTCTTATCTCCTTCTTATGTGAGTGTACATCGTTTGTCATGCAGGGAGTTACAGGAGGCTACAATTCAGAAAAAGAGAGAGAAAGAGACAAAGAAGACTCTTACTTTTCAGTGATTGTGAATATGAGCTTGACTTTCTAGAACATCTAGTTTACAATATATAGTTACATGGGTCAGGCTACACACTTATTTTATAAACCCATTGTACCCACGGGATTCATAAACAGAGATGAAACATCAGATTATTTGGGCAGATATTGACAGATGTTTCTCTTAAATAATATTGCAAGTATATCATCCAAGTACAATAAAAAAGAAGCAAGTTTGTCTTTTTTTTTTTTTTTAATAGTAAGTTTTATCTCTGGGACACCTGGATGGCTCCATCGGTTAAGCATCTGTCTTCAGCTCTGGTCATGATCTTACTGCTCCTGAGTTCGAGCCCTGAATTGGACTCTGGACTGACAGCTCAGAGCCTGGAACCTGCTTAAGATTCTTTGTCTCCCTCTCTCTCTGTCTGTCCCCCACTCACACTGTCTCTCTCAAAAATAAATAAACATTAAAAAAATAGTAAGTTGCATTTCAACATTTCCCTTCTTATACAACAAAGGGAAAATGTCCTCAATTATAGCTATACTGGTTGAAATAGATTCAAAATTATAATAAAATTGTGAATTTCTAACAGTTAACATACCATTGTGAGTGCACATTATGTATGAGTAGTAATATATTGTAAGCAATGTGAAATATTATGAAGGGAACAACATTTTATAAAATGGTCCACAATTTCAAGTTTCATTTTAAAGTCTAAATTTTAAATTATTAATAATGGTAATACCATTGGATTTTATTTTTTAAGATTTTATTATTTATTCATTTTTTAAAGAGTTTTTTAACGTTTATTTATTTTGATATAACGCAAGCACATATGCGCGTGTGCACATGATCCGGGGAGAGACAGAGACAAAAGGAGAGAGTGATCCCAGGAACTTTGAGACCATGACCTGAGCTGAAATCAAGAGCCAGTCACTCAACCAACTGACCCACCCAGGTGTCCCAAAATTTTATTTTTTGAAGTGATCCCTACACCCAATGTGGAGCTCGGGTCTATAAACCCCAAATCAAAAGTCACATGCTCTAGCGACAAACCTATTTGGGTGCCCCAATACCATGGATTTTAAATTATGACATATATTTTTTATCCTGATATGCTCTTTTTATTTATTGTGGGACCCCAAATGAATTAATCTCTCTAAATATAAGATTCTGATTTTATAAAATGACAATGATGATGATCATGGTGATAATGATGATGATAAGCACATATTTCATGGCTTTGTGATAAGAAGTTTGTAAGATAATTCATATATACGATTTAGAATACTGCCTCCTGCACACTACATATTTAATAAAAGGTGAGATAATTTTTATTATAAAATCTTAGTAGTTATTTTGTGGTATATAATTAATAAATAAACACTATTTAAATGAGTACTTTTCCTGATACACTGAATTTGAATTTTGCATAATGAAATATGATAAAAAATGAAAGAGAATCACCACATATTTATTCACATATGATTATTTATTTTAACAAAGAAATTTTCAAGGTATCTGGGTGGTTCAGTTGTTTGAGTGTCCAACTTTGGTTCAAGTCATGATTTCCCAGTTCATGGGTTCAAACCCCGCATCAGGCTCTGTGCTGACAGATCAGAGCCTGGGGCCTGTTTTTGATTCTGTGTCTCCTTCTGTCTTGCCCCTCCCCCCCTCACACTCTGTCTTTTTCTCTCTCAAAACTAAACGTTAATGTTTTTTTCTTTAATTTTATGAAAACTGTTATAAATATTCTAGAAACTCTTCAAAATATCTTTCTTTCCTCTTGCCTTTCTGTCAACTAAATTCCCAGAATGAGCTTAAGTGACACAGTCTTAAGGTTTATACTTCTAGGAAATATTAGCATAGAAAAAATCTCATAGGTTCTGCCAACAAAATATTAGCAAATGATAATATCCAGTGATGTATAAAAACAATGATACGTTATGACTAGTTTATCCCAGGTATGCAAGGATGGTTCCACATTAAAATATCAATTGATGTAATTCATCATATAAATAAACTAAGTAAGGATTATCACATGATTATATCATTAGATGCAAAAAAAAGCATTAGACAAAATCCAATACACATGGTAAAAACTCACAAAGCTAATTATAGAGGGGAATTTCCTCTACTTGATGAAGAATATCTACAAAAACCCAATAGCAAACATCACAATTAATACAGTAGATACCCCCCCCACACACACACATACAATCTGTGGCTTTACTTTCTGCAGTTTCAGTAACCTGTGGCCAACCCCAGTTCCGAAGCAGATATTAGTAGCAACACTAGATCACAGTGCCAACATCATTCACCTCATTGCATCTCATCACATAGGCATTTTCACATCACCACAAGAAGATAAAAGGTGAATACAAGATAATATAGTTTGACAGACTAAGAGAGACCATATTCACATAACATTTATTACAGTATATTATTATTCTATTTTATTATTGTTGTTAATCTCTCACTGTGCCAAATTTATGAATTAAACTTTAATATACATGTGTATATACAGGAAAAACATATAGATATGGGACTACTATCCTTTGTGAATAAACAACTATCACAGTGAGAAACTTGAAGTTTTCCTTCCTTTTTGTTTTTATTTATTATTTATTTTTTAACGTTTTTTAAAAATTTATTTCTGAGAGAGAGAGAGCATGAGCAGGGGAGGGTCAGAGAGAGAGGGAGACACAGAATCCAAAACAGGCTCCAGGCTCTGAGCTAGCTGTCAGCACAGAGCCTGATTCGGGGCTTGAAGCCACAAACTGTGAGATCATGACCTGAGCCGAAATTGGACGCTTAACTAACTGAACCACCTAGGCGCCCCTGAAGTTTTCCTTCCTAAGACCAGATAGAAGTCAAAGATGTCCCATCTCACCATCTCACCACTCCTTTTCAACATTGTGCTGGAAGTTCTAGCTAAAGCAATAGGAACAGAATAGGAAATAAAAGGCATACAAATTTGAAAGGAAGAAATAAAACTCTCTGTTCTCACATGACAAGACTGTCCATATAGAAAATATAGAAGAATTGGAGTGCCTGGGTGGCTCAGTCAATTGAGCATATAAGTCTTGATTTTTGCTCAGGTCATGGTCCCAGGGTCATTGGATTGAGCCCTGCATCAGTCTCCACACTTAGCATGGATTCTCTCTCTCTCCCTCTGCCCTTCTCCCCCGTTTGCTCTCTTTTTCTCTCTCTAAAATAAAAATCTTTAAGAATAAATAAATAAAAAGAAAATGCAAAAGTATTGACAAAAAAACAAACAAAAACCCTCCTTTAACTAATAATTCATTATAGCAAGGTTGCAGGATACAAAGTCAATCACTTTTTCATATACCAGCAGGGAAAAACCAATTTGGTTAAAAAAAACATAATTTACATGAGTACCCCACTAAAATGTAATGCTTAAGTGTATATCTAACATAATATGTACAAGATATTTATGAAAAAAACCACAAAACTATGATGAATTTAACCAAAGAAGAACTAAATCATGGGAAAGATATTTCATGTTCACGTATAGGAGGACTCAATATTGTAACGATGTTAGTTCTTCCCATCCTGATGTATAGATTCAAAGCAACCTCAAGCAAATCTCACCAAGTTGTTTTGCAGAAAACAACAAACTGCTTCTAAAGTTTATATGGTAAGGTTTATATGTTTCTTCTCTTCCAGAATAAACAGCACAATATATAAGGAGAAGAACATAGTTGAAGGACTGACACTACCCAAATGTAAGACTTCCTATAAAGCTTCATTAATCAAGACAGAATAGTGCTAGTGAAAGAAGCCACAAACAAAACAATGGTATAGAATAAAAAACCCAGAAACAGATCCTAATAAATACAAACAACTAATCTTTGATAAAGGAGCCAAGACAATAAAATAAAACAAAAAATGATCTTTTCGCGGCACCTGGGTGGTTCAGTTGGTTAAGCATCCAACTCTTGATTGCAGCTCAGGTCATGATCTCACAGGTTCATGAATTCGAGCCCCATGTCAGTCTCCACACTGTCATTCCAGAGCCTGTTTGGTACTCTCTTTCTCCCTCTGCCCTCCCCGATCATGCACGTGTGCTCTCTCTCTCAAAATAAATAAGTAACCTTAAAAAATGGTTTTTTCAACAAATAAATCTGGGACAATTGGACATACACATGCAAATGTAAATTTAGACAGATTTTATATCCTTTACAAAAATTAACTCAAAATGGATCATAGATCTAAGACAAAAATGCAAAACTATAAAACTCCTAGAAAATAACATAAGAGAAACTGTAGATGGCCATGGCTATGACAATGATTATTTGATACAACACCAAAGACATGATCCATGAAATAAACTGCATTTTATTGAAATTAAAAACTTTTGTTCAGTGAAAGATAATGTCAAAAGAATGAGAACACAAGCCACAGACTGGAGGAAAATATTTGCAAAAGACATACTTGTAAATGACTGTTATCCACAATATATAAGAACCCTTAAAATTTAACGTTAACAACCACTCTGATGGAAAAAAAATAGGAGTAATTACTTCAACAGATACTTCAGCTAAGAATATTTGTGAAAAAATGATAAGCATATGTTACTAAGAAATGCACATTAACAGCAACAAAATATCACTAACACCTATTAGAATGGCCAACATCTGAGACACTGCCAATATCAAATGTTGGCAAGGATATGGAGCAACAGGAACTCTCAGTAATTGCTGGTCAGAATACAAAATGTCCCCCTTCAACTACCTAAAGTAGTTAAAAAGTTAATCAACACACAAACCTGTGCATAGATGTTTCTAGAAGATTTCTTCACAATTGTCAAAACTTGGAAGCAATCCAAATGTCCTTCAGTAAATGAATGTATAAACAGTGGTATATCCAGATAATAGAATAGTATTCAGTGCTAAAAGGAAATGAACTATTAAACTATGTAAAGACACGGAAGAACCTTACTACATTACTACATGAAAGAAGACAATCTGAAAGAGCTACATATTGTATAATTCTAAGTATATGACATTCTGGAAAAAGCAAAACTGTGGAGGCAGTAGAAAAATCAGTGTTTGTCAAGGGATGGGGAAGGGAAAGATGAATAGGCAGAGAACAAGGATTTTTAGGGCTGTAAAAATATGCTGTATAATATCATAATAATGAATGCATGTTATTACACATTTATACAAGCTCATAGATTGTTTAACAAGAGTGAACTAAGTTCACTATGGACTTTGGGTTATTATGATAGGTCAGTGTAGATTTGTTAAATCTAACAACTGTACTATTCTGGCTGGGGATAGCGATTATGGGGCTAGCTATACATGTTTGGAGACAGGAGACAAATAGCAAATCTCTGTATCTTCCTCTCAATTTTGGTAAGACCTTAAAACTTCTCTAAAAATATAAAGTCTTGGGAGCCTGGGTGGCTCAGTCAATTGAGTGTCTGACTTCGACTCAGCTCATGAACTCGTGGTTTATGAGTTCCAGCACCGCATTGGGCTCTGTGCTGACAGCTCAGAGCCTGGAAACTGCTTCTGATTCTGTGTTTCCCTCTCTGGCCCTCTCGTGCTTGTGTTCTATCTCTCTAAAAAATAAACATTAAAAATTTTTAAAAACAATATAAAGTCTTAAAATGTTTTTTTAAAAACTTCACAATGCAATGAATGGCAGATATTTTGTTTATAAACATTGCTCAGTTATCAATAGCAGTCCAAACATACAGCATAGGAAGCTGCCTACTCTGTTGTGCTGTTTTGTTTTGTTTACTTGCTTGGATTAGAAAAGAAACCCATAGCTATTTTGCCATCATCTCTTTCACAAGCCCGATAGAAATGAGGCCATTATATCCTATCCTGCCAGTGGTCACAGGAGTGACTGTAGAGTGACGCTGTCTTTGTCAGTGGTAAATTCCACAGATCTTGTGTCTTCTTGACATCAAGGTTTTTGCATTAAAGTTGCCAAAATTCTAGCACAATAAGGATGTACTTACAGCTTCTAGAATAAAGCTGGGGCTTTTTTCCCCTTACTTTATACAAACTCTGAGGTTTAAGAGAAAATAAAATGGCCTTTGATTTACTTCATAATGCAAAGAACATAAATTCAACTCTAAACCAGCCACTGTAGACACTTCTGCCCCATACACACACGTATACACACACTGTATTTATTTTTTTAATTTTTTTAATGTTTTATTTATGAGACAGAGAGAGCAAAAGCAAGGGAGGGTCAGAGAGAGAGGGAGACACACAATCTGAAATGGAATCCAGGCTCTGAGCTTGCTGTCATCACAGAGCCTGACGCGGGGCTGGAACCACGAGATCAAGACCTGAGCCGAAGTCAGACGCTTAACCGACTGAGCCACCCAGATGCCACCCCCCCCACACACACACACACTGTATTTATTGCAGTAGGTGCAAGTTCATTGTTTTTGGAACATTTTGTTATGCAGTGTAACAGAATTTTTTGTTTGTTTGTTTTGTTAACCTGTCTACTTTGTTAATTTGTGATTGATGATTCTAAAGCATGCCAATTAAAAAAGGTTAATCTAGGGGTTAAGACTAGTTTAAGGTAATTCCCCCAAGTATGGTTTCCTATAAGAAAACTGAATTGACACTCAGTTCAAAAGTAGCATAATCACCATATTTAAATGTCTCTACGATGAACTATGAGCATTCACCAATTGATCTTCTAAATGTTTCCAATCAATAATTTCCCAGGCAGTTGAAAAGAAGGGAGCTACATATGCTGCATATTTCCCATTTGATACGTGTATGTTTTATCCATGTACTGTGTGAATATATTACTGTGTATTGAAATATTTATCCATATCACTCATTAGTTTGTCTGTATAACTATATTTTGTTCATTAGAGAAGATTGGAATTTTAAAACTTGGTATTGTAATGTGGGGAAGGCTTGGTGTTTCACATTTTTCAATTTCAACTATTACATAGATATGAATCTTGTTAAAATCTCTAAAAGACACCACTATATATATATAGACTACTTCAATGTATATCTTTTTTTTCATTTAACCTGTTTTGTTTTGAAAGTTATGTCAGAACATTTTACTTTGGTGAGAAGAGTAGATAATGCTATTCTCATTGTATATTGTCATTAAAAGTAACATGTTTTAATATATTTCTTTGTGGAAAAATTAATCTCATTTTAGGTTAAAAAGTAGGTTTTTCATTGCTGTATCTTTTGTGTCTACCTCATTTCACAGGAATCCACGGTCACAATTGGGTGTTCATTTCTGAGTATTCAAAAAGAAAAGTTTAAGTTCAAGTTAAAAATAATAGTACAACCAGGTACAAAAATTAAAAAGAATACAATGGTAAAATATGAGGAAATGAACTTGAAGGAAGAACATTTGTTTACAAAGCTTTTCTTTCACCAGCTAGTTGCAGGACTATGATATGAGTTATCATTTTTTGGATTTTGTTTTGGTTTGATTGTTTTAAACAATGATTTTATATCTTTCCAGAAATAATATTTCCAATTAAGAAAATCTTCCACTGGAAACATAGTGACCATAACAGTAAACAACAACATAACAGGACAATTACTTGGTGCCAATTCTCTCACAAGTGCTCATTTTCTCATTTAAACCTAAATCAAACTAAAGAACTAGGTCTTATTATTAAATTTATTTTATACATAATCTGAGGCTCAGAAGATTCCTAAATCAATCAGTGCCACACATCTAAAGAGAAGGAACCAGGATTGAGGTTAGGATTATCTGATTCTTTAGCCCATGCACTTAACCATTCACTATATTACTTACATTACTGTCTAAAAGTCCAGCTTTTCTAAGTGATAATTAAGTATGAATAAAGATTGGCATGTAAATCCTTTAATAATTGTTGCTATTGGTATGAGATTTATTCATTTAACATATATGCAAAGAAAATTAAAACTTAAAGTATTAAAGAAAATATAATATTTTACTATAACACACATTACATTTTGAGGCAAAATTTAAAGAAATACACATACTAGTTATAGCCTGTCCATGCAAATACTAATAGTATTTGACAGTCCTGATGACTGTCCTTTGGTGTTGATTAGATCTAACATCTCACAAACACTGTGGTTCTCAGATCTTACTGGAAATGTGTGAAGTTCTTAAACAACTACAATTTTTAGTAGAAATTGTAAGCCCAGCAGTTTATCTTTGCCATAGCTATGCTTAACCCAGTGAGAATAGCTGTGTAAGAATGAGAATAGGTTGTCAGCCTTTCAGCCAAATCAATTATTTCTTCGTAAGTTTATTTTCTTTCTTTGGAAATAGACCAAATAGATGTGATAGCACATTACCTAGAATCTTATTTTTAAAATCACAGCAAGTTTTTAAAATTTCAATAGAGATCTTTAACAAAATATTATTTACTCTAGGATTTAACCACTTGGTCATCCTAATCTCTTCCAATTAGATAACATAATCTTAAATATATATTAATTATTTTCAGTAAATAATTGTTGGGTCAATAGTTTCTTAGCCTCTCTTTTGAAACTAATGAGCTAAATAGGTATATAGTAAAGACTTATTGAAAGTAATTCATAATAAATCATATATTCTTTCTTTTTATATATATTATTGGAGCACATCTAATGGAAATATCTTTGACACAGAACTGTTGGTAATTAGGATAAAACTGTATGTGAATATATTAAGTTTTTGATCACATTTACAAATACATTGTGTAAGAGGTAGATGAATTTTCTGTTATGGGCCCGATAATAAATATTTTAGGCTTCGCAGGCCAGCCAGTCTCTTTCACAACTACTCAGCTCTGACATTGTATTATGAAAGCAGTCATAGATAGTACATAAATAAATGTGGCTGTGGTCTAATAAAATTTTATTATAGAAAATAGGCAATGGTCTCTGAATTACGTTTTATATAGTAACTTTAAATTATTTTTACAATTAATCAATAGTCAGTATTATACTACATACCATGAGCATATAAGAAAATGTATAGAGAATTCAGTCATTAGGACAAAAACTAAATGTTTATGTATACATTTACAAACCAGTACTTTTTATAATTGTTGTATACATTATGTGATATAAATATATTAGTGGTCAAGAAGGGAGAGTAATCAGTGAGGATTTAGGTAATGGAGACAGTAGGAGAAAATTTGGTCACATATCTAGCAAAGAGAAGCACTGCCCTCTACATAATTTCACATTGCTTTTAAATTACAACAGCTTTCTTTATATTTTATTCATTTATTTATTTATTTTAAATTTATTTTGCAATTTTTTATTTTTAAATATAATTTTTTGTCAAGTTAGCTAACATACAGTATACACAGTGTGCTCTTGGTGTCAGAAGTAGATTCCCATGATTCATCGCTTACTGACAACACCCAGTTCTCATCCCAACAAGTGTCCTCCTCAATGCCCATCACCCATTTTCCTCCGTCCCTGCTCCCACATTAACCCTGAGTTTGTTCTCTGTATTTATGAGTCTCTTATTGTTTAATTCCAGTAGCTTTCTTATATTTGTTGTTCTTTACAGCCCTACAAACCTACTTACAATTCCCCCAACCTCTGAAATATTTTACTGTCTCCTTACCTTTGATTTTCTTTTCCATACTCAGATTCATCTGTATGCATTTACATTGTATCCATTTTTCATTTTCAGTATCAAAATATACATTATGCAGAAAGCATTTTATGATTCCTTCCAAATATTCCTCACTTTTGAATACCCAGGCTGTTTTGCACCCACATTCTATACATTAATATCACTACATGTGTGATATTCCCACTCTTATACTAGTCTTTGGATTACTTGAGGGTCTTTCTTATTTGTATCGTTTGATATTGTCTAGTCACCAGACCAAAATACTTGAGACATATAATAGTGTATCTAGATTGAATTAAATTCCTTCAATATGAATTGAAAGGAAGGAATAAACTCTTATAACCAGGGAACCAACATGTGTTTGAAACATAGTGCTACCAAGGGGCTAAATACCTATTGCTTACAGCTGTATCCAGTCTTTTAAATTAACCCTTTAACTGGTATTTCCATAAGCCTGGACCAACATCATGATGGTAGTATCCATAATATAAATGTTTTTCCCACTTTTTTCAACATTGATGTCAAAGTGTTTATTCTGTGGAAAAGATCACTATTCAGTCAATAGTATGGCTTTCTGAGCTATCAGAATATGAAAATCTCTCCCCATATTTTGAACACTGACTTTTATCTGCACAAGAATATTTTAACTAGTCATCTAACTACAAATGTTTTGCTAATTTGGTATGTTTTTCCCTGTTTTCCCAGTTTGTAATATCTTGGTTGGAGAACTTTTACCTTCAAAGGTCATTTCTGGAGTGACACAGAAATTATACCAAAAGAGGGATGTTGTTATCACAAAAGAAACAAATCTAAATACATGACAGGCTTAAGAATGGGTCATTTGAAGGCAAGGAACTGAAAAATGGAAATCCATGTTATGCAGTAGCAAAACATTTGGTTAAATAATCACTTGAGATAGTTTGACAGTCAGAATACATAGTTAATGATGTTGTAGTGTTCAGAAAAGACATTTGGTATCAGTGTGATAGTAGTCAAAGGTGGATGTATCATCTGCATTTGACAAGATATTACAATCAAGAAATTATTTCAGTTAATAGTCTATTTGAGAATAAGGATAAAAGAGTATACAATGACTTCAGAAATAGGGGCGCCTGGGTGGCTCAGTCAGTTAAGCCTCCGACTTTCGCTCAGGTCATAATCTCACAGTTCGTGGGTTTGAGCCCCACATCGGGCTCTGTGCTGACAGCTAGCTCAGAGCCTCGAGCCTGTTTCGGATTTTGTGTCTCCCTCTCTCTGACCCTCCCCTGCTCACACTGTCTCTCTCTCTCAGAAATAAATAAAACATTAAAAAAAAAACTTCTGAAATAGGGACACTTTTATGTTGGAAGTAGATACTGCTTATTAAGCATAAGGAAATAAAGACCAAAATGAGGAAATCATAAGCAAAAACATCAAACTCTAGGAGTGCCTGGGTGGCTCAGTCGGTAAAAATCTGACTTCGGCTCAGGTCATGATCTCCCTGTTCATGGTTTTGAGCCCTGGGTCGGGCTCTGTGCTGACAGCTCAGAGCCTGGAGCCTGCTTCAGATTCTGTGTCTCCCTCTCTCTCTGACCTTCCCCAACTCACACTCTGTGTGTCTCTCTCTCAAAAATAAATAAACCTTAAAACAAAACAAAACAAACAAAAATGTCAAACTCTAACTTGCAAGAGGATTAAATCAAATGAGGACCATTATATCTATTGCTAAATCCTCTGAAAAAATTAATGTTTTTTTCCCAGGAAATCTCTTTTGTTGGAAAAATTGTTCAGAAAAAGGTTGAATGATGTAATATGTTCATTAAATTTAATAAGCTCAAGTTATTTGTGATTAAGTCAAGAGAAGGAGAGATGTGCCAAAGAGAGCTGTGATTGTAGTTGTTAGCACATGGAACTCATTGGACTCCAATTATTAAGAAAGTGAATAAGTTACTAAGGGTGTCATACTACCCAAAGAACCATAACTTACACTGAAAGAGACTGTGATGGTCCAAGACTTAAAACAAGATTTCTCTGAAAAGGAATCGGGCTGGGAATGCCATTCAGTCCTCAGGAGGATGTAGTTTTCTACTCTGAACATCAGATATAGTGAAAAATGATAATAAGCAGTAAAATCTCTGAAAGACAAGCAAGGAGCCACAGAAAACAGTAGGTTGAGAAAACACCGTTACCTGCAGAGCAGGTATCCTTACCCTAGTGGATAAGGATTTGCCCAGTGGTGATTTCAGGATTGTTATAGGTTATTACTTACTGTGTATTTCACACCGTCCCCAATGTGTTTTTGAGTGGGGGAGAGGAACAAAGAGAGAGAGAGAGAGAGAGAGAGAGAGAGAGAATCTCAAGCAGGCTCCATGTTCAGCACAGAGTCTGACCCAGGGCTCAATCCCACAACCCTGGGATCATGAACCAAGCTGAAATCAAGAGTCTGACGTTCAACTGACAGAGCCACCCAGGCGTTGTCCCCTTTCTAAATGTGATTATTGATTGCAGTTTTGATTGAACGCATTTGTTGTACCATTATATATTGGGGTGTGAAGGCCAATAACATATATTCATCTTGATCAAGAAAGGTCATATCTAGTCCTGCTATAGAGAATTTCACATATCACATCCATGCAAACACCAACATATATCACTTTAAGATACACAACGTTTAGATTGTTATTATGATGAGTTAGTGCTTACATCTTGTTTACTTTGAGAAGTGAGTAAGCATATATTATATTTAGAAAGAAGAGGGAATCCGATATTTGGTGATGAGAAGGATAAATTGTGGTGGTCATAACATGTTTAGCAAACACTTCCGGCATCTTCTTTTAGGCACTTACCAAGAACGTCCTTGTTGGCCCACTTCTAAGTGGATATAACCATGTACCCAGATGTGGCTTCTGTGTTGTGAGTGGAAGAGCTGATATTTAATCTCATCTGACTCTGAAATAGTGACCAGTAAAATTTGACATGATCGCCATAAGTCAAAGATGACTGTGTGAAGCAGAGTGTCTGGCTACATTTTGATGGTGATGAAACCAGCAAGAAATACAAATTTGTGGTTTTCAAATCACAGAGATTTTTGGAGGATGTTTGTTACTATGGGGTAATTTGACATATGCTGACTGATAGAAAATACCTTTTCTAAGTTAATAGTATAAGCTTCTTCTTTCATAAATGTATATAGGTATATATTTTTTAAACCCTAAAAATAGATTATATGCATAACAACAAACTATTTTAAGGACCTCACATGAAGAAAGAAAAGTATGTTTTTATCAAGACAATACAAAACTTCTTGTAATATAAAAAGTCAATACCACATATAAATTTATTAATACCCTGTATGTCACTGCCATGTCAGCAAAGGCTGTAAATAACCTTCACACAAATAACAGATTTGTCATACTGCACTTTGAAAGGATGTCATATAAGACTGAGACTTACGATTGCTTCCATTCTGCTTCAATTTTCAGAACTAACTTAACTTAGTCTGAGAATTAAGACAGTATATTTTTAAAAATATGGGGCACCTGGGTGGCTCAGTGGGTTAGCCATCTGACTTTGGCTCAGGTCATGATCTCACGGTTCATGGGTTCGAGCCCCGTGTTGGGCTCTGTGCTGACAGCTCGCTCAGAGCCTGGAGCCTGTTTCGAATTGTGTCTCCCTCTCTCTCTGATCCTCCCCTGCTCACGCTGTCTCTCTCTCTCTCAGAAATAAATTTAAAAAACTAAAAAAACTTAATATATATATATTAATCCAACTCTTAATTTTGGCTCAGGTCATGATCTCACAGTTTCATGAGTTCAAGCCCAGTGTAGGACTCTGCGCTGGCAGCATGAAGCATGCTTGGAATTCACTTGTCATTTCTTTCTGTCTCCTCGTCCCTCTCTCTCTTTCAAAATAAATAAATAAACACTTAAAATTAATAAAAAAATAAAATATATATTAATAAGAACATCATTGTTGTTCTTTCCAGTGTCACACTAACATAGAATGCTATCTCTGGAAGACTGATATTTACCTAATTTCTCTTTTAAAGTTAGGAATATATAAACTGCCCAATATTTCTCTCATGTCTCAATAGAGCTAAGGACTCTAATGTTAATATTGCTAACTGTTCAAAGAAAATCATCATATCAACATAAATTCTTTAACATTGAAACATCCAAAGATCATTGAATTCAACGTCTTTAATTTAATTTTAATTCTGTTCCTAGTTTTTGCTTTTGCTTTTCCCAGTATTTTCCTATAACCAAAAGCAGATAATAAAGTAGAATCATAAAAAGTTTTTACAAATGTACAACTAGATATGTGACTCCAAAATCAATCTAGGAAGTATTTTAAGGGGAATTGGTGGGAAAGAGACAGAGAGATGTTCTGAAAAAAATAAAAAACAAAACATAGCAATGTAGCAAACCGGTTATGCAAATACAATGGAGGGCAGCATGCCATTGATTGGATACACTTTTCTGTGAATATCTGAGAGAAAAATCATTCAATTATTCTAAATATGCATTTTTTTGTCTTTGCTATTCCTTCTCCTCTCCGTCCAAATAAGGATCCAAAAATGAGGTTTTAATCTCTTAACAGTAATATAAAATACCTCATCTGTCTCAGAAATGACCTTGTCTCTCGGGATGGCCACTTCACTGCACCTCCAGAATTTAGATAAAGTTTAAGAATATTAATAATTTACTCAACCTAAAACGAGAGGAGTCCTACTTGTGGTAGAAAACCAGGAACATATACATGCGATCTGTTATCAGTGGCTACTTTCCCTGCTTGTCTACTACTTTTACCACCACCATAGATAGTATCAGTAACAGCAATAAAGAAAAAATAGAAATAGAAACTTGAGAGTCTTTCTGGCCATGGCCTACATCCACAGTTCTGCCCCAAACACCCATGCTGCACCAACCTTGACCTCTCCAGGTTTTCCCCAAGTAAATCTTGATTTGTCTAGGTAGCTCCACTTTTTATTCCAAATTCCAGTCCCCGTGGGCCCCTTTATTTTCAAAAGCCAATATGTTTGTATGAAGTTGGTACATCATGCAAAGTCTGAGTTCAGGAGACTTTCTGTAATTACTCTATATTCTTTTTTTCCCCCATTTCCATTCTGGAGAAAAAAAAAACTATGTATATTAAAAATCACATAGATTAGGCTCTTAAATGGCCTCCTAAGTCTTTCTTTGCTCATATCTCACTCTTTTTCACATAAGAAATAAACATGAGAATTGTGTTTGCAGCTGCCACCACGTTACGTCTTGCTCCCCGAACTCCAGGTGAACCACAGGGGCAGATAAATAGGAAGCAACTGGCCACAAGAGGCGCTCACAAGAGTGCGCTCCCTATTGGCGGGTTGAAGAAACCTCATCTTTACAGGCCTGGTACCGTGGCATTCTGTGAAATTAGACGTAATCGGAAGTCCACTGAATTTCTGATCCACTAACTTCCTTGCTAGCGTCTGATGAGAGAAATTGCTCAGGACTTCAAAACAGATCTGCACTTCCAGAGCGCAGCTGTTGGTGCTTTGCAGGAGGCACGTGAGGCTATTTACTCAATTGTGATCTTCAGCTTTAGTTTACACATCCTTTTGGGAGAAACGACACAGGTAATAAAACTTAGCTTTCTTCTTAGCTAGAACTCCCGAAAGTGATACATCATTAGCCTAAGAGTGAAATAGAAAGAAAATCCATCACTTACCAATGCCCTCATCCCTCCACCCCTACATAAGAAGAGGGAAATTTGCCTGTCTCATGCACTTGTGCTCAAGGTAGGGAGGAACTTGTAAATAAATGGAAAACAATAAAACAAAACAAAACAAAACAAAAACAAATAGAACTTTGTCCTGTGAAATGTTCTAACCATTAGCCAAGTTTGAAATCAAATTCATACTAGAGGGATAATATGGAAGGAAAAAAACTTAAGCAAAATTCAGTTTAAAATTATTCCTAGATAACCAGTATCTTCAGGATTGGGATCCTGGAAGTAAGAAATATAAATCATCTTGAGAGGAAGAAACTACTTCACAATCAGGTCTGAAATAACTCTTCCTATTAAAATTCCATTGACTCTAAACATATAATACATGCAAGGCCGATCAACCCAGAATTTTATAAGTAACAAAAGCAAACAAACAAAAACACTTTTAAAAAATGTTTTTTAATCCTTATTTATTTTTGAGAGTGAGACAGAGAAAGAAACAGAGTGTGAGCAAGGGAGAGGCAGACACAGAATCTGCCTCTGAGCTGTCAGCACAGAAACTGACATGGGGCTTGAACAGAATGCGAGATAATGACCTGAGCCAAAGTTGGACGCTTAACCAACTGAGCCACCCAGGCGCCCCACAAAAACACTTTTAATATGAGAAAGAAATCAAACACACGTGGGACATTTTCAGACAGATGAAATCAAGATGCCATGAATGGATTTTATCAAAAGGAAATTCTATACTGTGTAATTTAAATAAAATGGCATTGGCTTCAATGAAAGTCTACCATACTGGTTGATGAAGAAGAATAAAGAAAGTACAATGACATCCAGATAATTGAATAAATGATAATGTCTTGAGAGTTTATAAGACGTAATAGAAATAATTCATAACAATAACATTTTATAAATTAGAGGGAAGATGATTAAATTGTTCCAACATTTCTAAAATATCTAAAAAGAGGATAGAGTTTTTATAAACTTAATAGTTCTGCATATTAATTGTCTGGTTAAAATTTCAACAGTAAGCTCTAAAATAAAATGAGTAATGGAGAGAAATGGTTTAAGGGAATTTTTTAGTGTAATCAATCAATCAAAACAAAACAAAGGCAAGGAAGGGGAAAAGAAAAGAGATGAGTCAAATAATCAATGATGTTAAGTAATAATCCAGAATGGGCACCAGTTCACAACTACCAGATTGACAGAAATTCAAAACTATAATATTATTATACCACAGAGGATATGAAACAGTAAGACTACTTACCAGCTAACATACATTTGTGAGTATAAATTGGTGTAACCACTTTGGAAACAATGTAGCATTAACTTATAGAATGGAATATGTAGATAGCTTTTAAATAAACAAGTCAAACCTAGGTTGATACCTAGAATAAGCTTACATGTATACACCCCAAAACATATGTAAGATTTGCACTGTTTGATGGAAGAATCCTGGATATAACCAACAAAGGTATAATCAATTGGGGCGCCTGGGTGACCGACTTTGGCTCAGGTCATGATCTCACAGTTCTTGAATTTGAGCCCCACATTGGGCTCCCTTCTTACAGCTCAGAGCCTGGAGCCTGCTTCAGAATGTGTGTCTCCCTCTCTCTCTCTGCCCCTCTCCTGATCATTCTTTGTCTCTGTCTCTCAAAAAAATGAATAAACATTAAAAAACTATAAATGAGTATAATCAGTAAGGGCTATAGAGCTAAAAAAATAACAATGTAATTATAGAAATGAATTAATCTGTGTTGTCTTCAGCTACATGGATGAACATTAGAAACAGCATTGAGAGAAGAAAGCAAATGATTCCATTTCTGTGAAGTCCCCAAAACTCATAAAATCATGTACTCTCTAGTAATATAACTCTAATTACTAAAATTCCAAAAAGAAGTAAAAATTATAAACCTAAAATTCAGCTAATGGTTAATGCTGAAGTGGAAAGAGATTGGGATGCATACACAAGGTGATTTCATTATCACTCTTCTTTCTTCTTTGACATGGATCATTATATTTTTATCTTTAAGGTATATTAATACTTTGTTAATATTTTTATATCTAATATTGGAGAAAAACAAAAAGTAAAAATTCATGTATAAAATAGAAGTTAGATGTGAGGTTTATGATCTTGGGGCAAAGTCTTTATTACTAGACTCTGGGCCCCTATTTATCCAGCCTCTCCCCAAAATGTTGTGAACATTTTTATATTAATCTTCTCCTTCAGCCTGTGTTTGGTAGTTTTCCTTCCTTCTCTGTTCTGTCATCATATCATTTATTCATATAACTACCTATGTATTTATTGATAGTGACAGCTATTCTAACAACTCTAAAGCATATGATGAAATGAATTTTGATTTTTGGAAAAATGTAAATATATATTAACAAAAGGATGATATTTTCCCACGTCATACCACTCTTCTTACATGTTTTGGATTTCCTCTATAAAGTTTTGATTTGGTATTGGCTATGGAAATAAAATGCAAAAACTGCCCATTGGCTTTCTTTTCTTTTCTTCCTTTTTTTCCTCCAGAAACCTACCTTTTTCTACCTTTGCTATAGATTTTGAGAGTTGAAGACTCAGGTTTCCACATGCAATAAAATGTGGTGTAAACTTTAAAGTTTTGTTTGTTTAGGGATTTTTTTAAAATTTATTTTGTGGTCATTCAATTCATCCCACATCATTCAACTCTTGTCTTGCAAAATGAAAGATTATCATTTTATACTGTATCATCGAACATTTAGCTGTTTTCATTTATCTTTATTCTCTTCTGACAGATCAAAAAAAAAAAAAACCTACACAGAAACAAAAACAAAAAACAAACAAAGAACAAAACAAAGCAAAAAATGTGCAAGCCTTTCACAAAAGACCTTTAGGTTTTATACTATCTTTTGGGCATGTAAAGAAATTGAAAGTAAACCAGAGCGCATCCCAAACTGTACCCTTAGGTCAATGTGAAACAAGTATAAAATGATTAATAACTGAATATAGCTGTTTATAAAGCCAGACACTTTTTTGTTTTGTTGGCCTTTAGTCCAAACAAAAATAAAACAGTCCAACAGAATGTAATCTATACACTCTGGATGCCAGTGTTTTGTTGGCAGAGTTGTTTCATGTTTTGACTATTTTATAAAATCTCCAAGTAAGTGTTAAATCTTGGTTTTATATTTTTATATCCAAAGGCCCTCTGTACCTCATAAGCAGTTTTAAAATCCATTTGATGAAAGTACTGTGGCAGATACTCAGCTATTACAGTGCTATGGTTGATTGTCTCCATCAAAATATCAAGGAAGACACTTCTGCTTACAATGAAATAGGACTGATAAAATCTGAGTATTAACCTAAATTTATCTCGATCTTGGAACACTGAGAGAATCCACATGACAGAAAACTAACGTCTCAAATGCTTGCATAAGAATCATGTTGCCAAAGAGAAGAGCGCAGTCCAGGATGACAAAGACTTAAAGAAGATCAATGATGGAAGAGAGAAGAAAACACATTCAACAAATGGAAAAACTTAAAGAAAATACTTAATGTTAACTATCTGAACAGGTTTTCAAACAGTGAGAAAGACGAAGGAAGGAATTCTCTCCCTAAAACAATAAATGCAGATGATGACACAAGAACAGAAAAGTATAACAAAAGAAAAAATATTAAGATAAATTATAAAGAGTTCCTGAAAATATGGCATAATTTTTAAGTTAATTTAAAAATATGTAAATCATTAATGAGAGAATGGGAGACTAAATAAATGATCAGGCTGAGGAATTCTCCCAGAATGCACATCAAATACATGTAGAGATAAAAATGAGAGACATACAACAAGTCAGAGTTACAATATTTATCTATTCGGATTTTCAGAGGGAGAATAAAACATATGGAGGAAAGACTGATAATTAAGAATTTTCTAGGGGAACTTGAGTGGCTCAGTCAGTTAAGCACCCTAATTCCATCCAGGTCATGATCTCAGGGTTCGTGGGTTCAAGCCCCGCATCAGGCTCTGTGCTGCCAAGTAGCTCAGAGCCTGGAGCCTGCTTCAGATTCTGTGTCTCCCTCCCTCTCTGACCCTCCCCTGCTCGTGCTCTCTCTCTCTCTCTCTCTCTCGCGCTCTCTGTCTCTCTCTCGCTCTCACTCTCTCTCTCTCTCTCTCAGAAATAAATAAAAACATGTAAAAACTTAAAAAAATAATTTTCTAGAACTAAAAGATCCAAATTTTTCATATGAAAAAAGTCAGTAAGTGCTATACAAAAATGTGAGAAATGGGGAAAAAAAGGAAAAAGACAGCATCATTGATATACTCTACTGTATCTTGAAAAACATTGAAACTAACAATAAAATTCTAATAGCTAGAAGAGTTAAAGACAGATTATCAACAATGTAATGAAAATGAGACTTGTCATTTTCATCAGCAATATTTGTTACAAGGAGTAATAAGAAAATATTTTCAAAGAGCCACATAAAAAACCTTTTCACATAAACCTCCATATCTACTCAGAAACAAAGAAGCAATATGGATATTTTTAGACTAATAAAAATAAGAATATGTATGGGTAAATCATCCTTTAAAGATCTATTTGACAAAAGCTCTTATGGCAAAAAGAAAAAAATAAAATACAGCAAATGTGAAAATAATTAAAATACATTTTCATTCTAAATGTAAATAATAAATTACATATATGAATTTTACATGCATAGATTTATTACTGATATCAATACATATTGATGGATGACAGAAAGATATAAAATTATTCAAACTCTGTTCACTTTCTAAGAGAAACCATACCAAATCTGATTAATTCCAGAATATTTTAAGAAATAAAAGGTTGTATGTATTAAAAATATGAGCAGCTCTTGGAAAAATAAATGTTAGATCTAGAATTTTCAAATCAAGTAAAAATCTTAGGGAAAAAGACAAAGAAAAAAAGAATATATGGTAAATATTCATTTTTTATGGAAGGCTACCAAAATATAATTTTTCATTCAAGAAGTGATGGGGACTGGTATCCTTTGGTAACTTAAAACAATCCTAATCACAAGCAGAGAATAATTCTATTTTTCAAAAATTAGAGACTGTTCATGTCTAAAGAACATGAGTGTAGTTACAGTATTATCTTACCAATTCACAATTGAGGGAAATTCTACACTCTATTAAATGTTTGACAAGATACTCATTTTTTCATGACAAACTAAAAACAAAAAAGCTAAAAACAACTTTAAAAATTGTCATTACTATCCACAGCAGAAGCATTATAGGTTTTTTATAACAAATACTTAGAAATGAATAGCTAGAAGCTAGAAATATAAAAATTGTTCTTTATTTGTAAACTAGAACTAATGTTGTGAAAAACTACTTGCATACCACCAGTGTGCTTGCTTATAAGAATATTACCCATGATTTGTGCGGACCTAAAACTCCAAGGTATAAATTTTCAGTATTAAAAATTGAAATCCCTGAGCCTAAGTAAACACAACCCAGTGAACAACAGTTTCTCAGGACATGGAGAACTTCACAGAATGAAGCTGTAGATTTTAAAACCTCTGTGGCTTCATTCCATCTGAAATACTGCTTTGAACATGGCATTTCTTAGTCTCCTATAGTTAAACTAATTGAGCATCTGCAGAGTTTAAAAATTTTTTAAATGTTTTCGACTGAATCGAAGTTGGACGCTTAACCAACTGAGCCACCCAGGTGCCCCTTTGCAGAAGCACTTTAATCTTAGTGTTACTTCTAAGAGTGACATCATCATTGATTGTTTTAGTAATTCTCATTTTCTGTCATGTTATGTGAAAAGTGTATTCTAAATTGAAAACTTTATATATCAGATCTGATGCTATATATAAGTCATTTGGGGGATATAATGTCTTTCATTCATGCAAACACAATTTTCAATGACTTTATTCAGATATAATTTACATAACATACAACTAACTCATCCATTAAAGTGTACATTCGCAGAGTTGTACATACTTGACCACGATCAATGTAAAACATTTTCTTTACCCTACCTCAAGACTCCATCTCTGCTTAGCGATCATTCTTGACCCTCAACCCCAATCTCTTGCTAACTTCTAGGCAAGCACTAACCTAATTCCTGTCTCTATATGTTTTTTCTATCATGGACATTTCATATAAATAGAGTTATATAATATGTGGTTCCTTGTGACTGGGTTTTTCACTAAGAATAATATTTTTATGGTTCACCCATGTTGTAGCATGTATCACTGCTTCATTTCTTTTTGTTGTCAGATAATATTCCATTATATGGATATACCACATTGTATTTATCCTTGCATTGGTTGATAGATACTTGGCCTGTTTCCACTTTTTGTCTATTATGAGTAACACTGCTGTGAATGTGCAAGTTTTGCTGAAACAAGTTTTGATTTCTCTTGGGCATAAGCCTAGCAGTGAAATTTGAGTCATACAGCTTGACCATTTGAAGAACTGCCAGGATGTTTTCTAACATGGCTGACACATTTTACATTCCCATTGGTAGTATATGAGAGATCCAATTCTCTGAATCCTTGCCAACACCTGTAATTATCAGTCTTTTGGATTATAGCTATCAAAAGTATGGAAGTATTTGTCATTGTGGTTTTGATCTGCATTTCTTTGATGGCTAATGATGTTGAATATCTTTTCATATGATTTTTAGCCATTTGTGTATCTTCTTTAGAAAAATATCTAATTCAAATATTTTGTTCACTTTTAATCGAATTATTTCTTTTTTTGTTATTGAGTTTTAATATTTTTTATATATCTTAGATATAGGCATAAGCATTATAATGCTATCCTTAAATTCTCAAATCTCAAGAATTCATTTAAAAGTGAGTCTTGGATTTACTCTTTTGACAACAGGCAAAAATTTCTTTATAATCTTCATCCTGACACACATATTTTAATGAATATATATTGACTTACTAATCTTTCCCAGAATATATAGTACAATTATTTAAGTCACTGTTATAACTTGTTTCATATTCAACAACTGCTTCTCTTTCCTTTATCCATACGTGGCTGTCTTAGTGTTAATTAGTAATGTTTTTTTAGGTAGAAGTTCCAACAAAATCAATATTTTGTAATGAATTTATAAAATGTGGTCCCTTTTGTCAAAACCAAATGACAATAATGTTTAGTAATCTATCTTAATTATAGTCCTTCATCACTGAAATTCACCAAAGCTCTGTATTGAGTTCACTGCATTGTATGATATTATAAATTTAGAAATATCTCTACTTTTATTTTAATTCAGAATAGTATTCTTAAACATATTGGTTATCTTTTCAATATGAGTAAGGCCTACTCTTGGGACTCTTTACTCCTTACCTACTGGCCTAATTCCATTTGTTTACCTCTCTTTCATATCTTTATGTTAATTTTGTAATTTCAAACTTGGTTGTTTCTAAACCGAGAGAGATGTTTTTTCCAACTTGTTAACATTCTGATCACCTGTTAACTAGCTCAGGCCTCCATCTTCACAAATACCATGTTCATCATTCTCCTAGTATCTTAATTGATCCAAATTAAACTGAGATGTACACTTTGCATTTCCATGTAGTTCTAGAATATTAGACCATGTCTTCCCTCTTAAAGTGTAATTCTTCCTTTGCACAATGGACTCCTCTGGGAAATATCATTGTGAATGATGTATTTTTAAAAGTACTTAGTTTCTCTGTAAATTAAAACAGAAATGTATATATTTTTCTTTTTACAATATAAAGAAACTATAACTATTTGCTAAGGACTATGTGCCTTTTTTTAAAAAATGTTTTATTTATTTCTGAGAGAGAGACAGACAGACAGAATGTGAGCAGGGGAGGGGCAGAGAGAGGGAGACACAGAAACTGAAGCAGGCTCCAAGCTCTGGGCTGTCAACACAGAGCCAGACGTGGGGCTCAAACTCACAGACCGCGAGATCATGACCTGAGCCAGAGTTGGTTGTTTAACCAATTGAGCCACCCAGGTGCCTCAGGACTTACATGCTTCTAACTGTATGTGGATTCCATAAGAAACACAAAAGTTTTGATTGGCCTCAGCTCGAAAACCAGTGTTGAAAAATGGAAGGAAGGAAGGAAGGAAGGAAGGAAGGAAGGGAGGGAGGGAGGAAGGGAGGAAGGGAAAGAAAGAAAGAAAGAAAGAAAGAAAGAAAGAAAGAAAGAAAGAAAGAAAGAAAGAAAGAAAGAAAGAAAGAAAGAAGGAAGGAAGGAAGGAAGGAAGGAAGGAAGGAAGGAAGGAAGGAAGGAAAGAAAGAAAGAAAGAAAGAAAGAAAGAAAGAAAGAAAGAAAGAAAGAAAGAAAGAAAGAAAGAGGAAGGAAAGAGGGAAGGAAGGAAGGGAGAGAGAAAAGAAAGAGAAGAGAGAGAGAGAAAAAAAAAGAGAGACAGAGAGAAAGAGCCTTAAGAAAGTTTCATCTAGTCCTTAAAAATACTTTAAATGTTAATATTCTAAGCCATCATACTACTCTATTACTCTGTTATTTATTTATTTTTTAGTTTATTTATTTATTTTGAGAGACAGAGCACAAGCAGGGAAAGGGCAGAGAGAGAGGGAGAATTCCCAAGCAGTCTCTGTGTTGTCAGCGTAGAGCCCACACTGGATTTTGAATTCATGAAACTGTGAGACCATGACCTGAACCAAAATCAAGAGTCAGGCACTTAGGGGCGCCCAGGTGGCTCAGTCAGTTAAGCGTCTGACTCTTGGTTTTGGCTCAGAGCTGACTGAACCACCAAGGCAACCCTTTTAACTTGTTTTAAATTTTAAATTTATAATATTTTATCATATTTTGATTTATAGGGGCGCCTGGGTGGCTCAGCCGGTTAAGCGTCCAACTTCGGCTCAGGTCATGATCTCACGGTTCATGGGTTTGAGCCACACATCGGGCTCTGTGCTGACAGCTCAGAGCCTGGAGCCTGTTTCAGATTCTGTGTCTCCCTGTCTCTCTGACCCTCCCACACTCATGCTCTGTCTCTCTCTGTCTCAAAAATAAATAAACTATAAAACAATTTTTAAAAAATTTATATATATATATATGCATAAAATATAATATTATATATGTATTATATATATACACACAATTCACATATTGATTATAATATGTGGTCTGCAGAAGCCATGTCTGGCTTGTTGTTTTATACTAAGGGCTTAAATTATGTTAAAAAGATCCTAGGGGCGCCTGGGTGGCTTAGTCGTTAAGCGTCCGACTTTTGCTTGGGTCATGTCTCGCGGTTCGTGGGTTCGAGCCCTGCGTCGGGCTCTGTGCTGACTGCCAGCTCGGAGCCTGGAGCTTGTTTCAGTCTGTGACTCCCTCTCTCTCTGGCCCTCCACTGCTCACGCTGTCTCTCTCTCTCCTAGAAATAAATAAAACATTAAAAAAAAAAAAAGATCCTTAAAAATATACAAAAAATCAATAAACAGGAGAAAGAAATAATTGGGGGCTTGAATGGTCAGAAAAAATTTTACAGGGATGGTGAGGATTAGGAAGAACATAGATAGATGTTGAAATTTAAAGAGTTGGAGAAAAAAGTGGAGGTGAAAGGAATTCCAGAGGGAGTGACAAATTAAGCAAAAGACAGCATGAAAGCCTATTGAAAGCCTATGGAAATCTCATGAGATAATGGGGCCCCCATCAATACTAGAGCAATGGCTGTGAATGAGTAATTCAGTTAGATATACTACATGACATTGAATCATGAAAGGGTTTTAAAATCAGGTAATTTAGACCCCTGTAGTAGGATAAGGGAGTCATTGAATATTATTACCATGGAAGCAGCACAATAAAAGTAGTAGTTTAAAGAAATACTACTTACAACATGCCTGATAGCTTTCTGTCCTGAAGGGATGCACAGAGTGAACTGGGAGAATTTCCAGTCTGAGAGATAATTCAAAGCTAAATGTTGTTCTTAGATTTGAAAGTTTCACTTAGCCCAGATTTTTTCTGGAAAAAAAAAATATGTATATATACCCTAAACTATTCACTATTTCACACTGGTTCTTATTTATACCCTGCAGTTAAGGATAAAATAATGCATATCTTTTTTTAAATTAGCAATATATAAGTAAGTAGAGGCTAAAAATAAATGGAAATAGAATATATTTTCGTTGCTTTCTAGGAACATGCTGCCACATCCAAACATAAATCCATGAAACTCTGGACAACACGTGTAATAAAGCAGGTCTACAAAACAACAACAACAACAACAACAACAACTAATAAATAAATAAAAGAGACATTTCGAAAAAGAAATTAGGATTATTTTGTGAGTCAAAGAATATGCATTCGATGAGTTACAGATGGCTTCATGGTTTGCATTCCCTGCTGGGAATTTGGAAAGAGAAAGCAAAACCTGGAAAAAGAATTGATGAAGTGGTTGGGTTTTAGGGTTTCATGTGACCATGAAAGACACAAGAAAACATATCCAGGAAGCAATCCAAGTTATCAGAGACAAATTCTATTGAGACCCTTGGGAGTCATCAGCAGGGTGAAAAAGGGAGCATGTAGAAACACTAAAATAGATCAGATCTTCAAAAGAGAAGAGGTGTATAGCAGCACAGTCGATTACGATATATTACTATATGGAATTACATAACACTGTTAATGATGGTGCAGGAATAAGTGGTACATATTTTATTTCACAAACAAACAAACAAAACGTTTAGAGAATGTTAGTGGTATGTCTAAGGTAACACTGTCAATAATAGTGGCACAAATGAAAGTGCATTGAAAGAGACCCCCGACGTACTACTGGTTGGAGTATGAACTCCAATATACCTCTGTTGGAAGTTTAGCAATACATATTATATGTCCAATAAATATTCATATATTTTGACACAGTAATGACATTCTGTTAATTTTCTCAAGAATTTAACACACACACACACACACACACACACACACACACACAGTTTATGTGTCCCAAATTTCATTGTAGCATTATTTATACAAATAAAACACAAAAGCAGTATAAATGTCCAAAAATATAAGATAAATTTATGCATGCTATCTCACATCTGTGTAATAGAATACTATTCAGCTTTTATAATTGTGTTTAATAAATATGAGAACATAAGAATACCTAAATATTATAAAATGAGAAAGACAATATAAAGAGAAAATTCAGTTTAGCCAAAGTGCCACTTCAAGAGAAATGAAAGGTATACAGACTACTTGTCTTTAATTTTAAAAAAACACATTGCTTTATTACATCCCATAGCAAACATTTTTAAAATTAATATAGCTTTGATTACTTTATTCAGTACATAAAAGTCAATTAAAAAATGGCACTATGTTCTAACTACTATCGTGTTATTAAAAACTAGAAATAATTTTTAATGGCTACTTAGGGGCTCTCTTCTGACTATGTAAGTTGTTCAGTGTTTGAGAGTTCACTGATTTCATGTATCAGTTTGTGAAATAAAATATCTAGAAAGATGTGGATACAAGAACAAAGAGTCAAAGAGATATAATCCCTTGCCCCAAATCACACAGGGATGTAGTAGTAGATCTAGCTAACTCTTGAATTATCATCTATGTTTGAATCCTAGGTATTATAGAACATATTATTCTTATAATAATGTCTATTTTCTGTAATTAGTTATTATTCATTACCAATGGGAACATTATGTGTAATAAATCTAATTTTATTAAAAATTTCCCAAATAACAATAGGATATCTTAATATATTATTACATGAAAAGCATGTTCATGGGCACAGATATCTCCTTGCTTTATTAAAGGAGAAAAAATATCCAAAATATATGCATATACTACCGACCTTCATCTTCTTAAATAGCACTATTCATCCTAATTTTTAAACATCAAATATAAGAGTTGTCCATTATCTCTCCCTCTTCTCCGATCCTTATATCCAGCTGATCAATATGTTCTTCCCCAAACTCATCCTCATCCTAAACTAGCCTATTTTTTACCTTCCCTCTTTCTACAGATGAAATGACCTTCGGGTTGTTTTCTTTTTTGTTTTTGTTTTTGTTTTTTTTCTGAACTGTTAAGATCACCTTCTAACATACTTTTATTTATTCTCATCTTATATCATCTCTTTTCAGCTAACATGGTCTTTTAAAACATAATTCAGATTCTGGAACTCCCGTTTTAAAAATCCTCCCATGATCCCCATCACATATCCAGACATATTATCCTGGTTTATGTCCAAACACATTACTCTATTTTATAAAGCCTTCATTGATCCTGTACCTGCCAGTGTGTTTAACTTCAATTCTGTCTCACTTTGCTCCACTCACTTTGCCCTTTATTGAACCAAAGTCGTTTCTGCCTCATGGCCTACACTGATTATGAACGTGGAAGATCTTCCCCTTGATCTTCACAAGGCTAACAACTCTGCTTCCTGATAGGAAAAACTTTCTTTTTTTTCCCCCAAGCTTTATTTATTTAGTTTTGAGAGAGAGAGAGAAAGAGAGAGAGAGAGATCACAAGTGGGGAAAGGGCAGAGAGAGGGAGAGAGAGAAAATCTCAAGCAGGCTCTGCACTGTCATCACAGAACCCTACGTGGGACCTGATCCCATGAACCTGAGATCATGAACTGAGCTGACACCAAGAGCCATACAGATACCTCAGGGAAAACTCTCTTAAATGTCACATTTTTAACGTCTATTTTCCTTACCTGCCCAATCAATAATAATTTCCCATTCACTCCCCATAACACCATTTTAGCATTATTTTGATGTTTTGGTACATTTTTATGAATTTAGGCATAAATTCTGTCTCTCCTAATTGTGAACTCTTTCATAAGGACCTGTCTTCTTTACTATTGTATGTTCAACCATAGATTATACCTCTGAAGCAATTTAGCATTTACAAGCATTACTCTTGTGATAACCAGAGTCCTCTGAAAAACAGGGCTGGCCATAAGGAGAAAAGAGAAGGAAGGAAGGAAGGGAAGGGAGGGAGGGAGGGAGGGAGGGAGGAAAGAAAGGAGGCAGAGAAGGAGGGAAGGAGGAGAAAGAAGGTGAGATAGGTTGGGGAGAAATATCCTAGCTGCAGTACAGGTCTAAGGAACATTCAGGAAGGCCATTGGAAAGTCCTTGGGCCAAAATTGCCCAAAAGAAGGGTCCCTATTCCCAGGAATTGGCCTGCCTTAGCATTTCTGCCATGCTTAATCATCAGCTGAGAGCTGCCAGAGGCAGATGCAACCTCAGCACCACTGAGATGATGAATTTAAGAGCACAGGTGTTGGGCTATCCTGGGGAATTTTCCCCCTGAAGCCGGAAATCTGAAAAGTGAATTCTCATGGCCACTACAGAGGTATAAGGACTAAAAGTCTTTATTTTTTCATGCAGATGCTTCCATATAATACATGTGTGTGTGGTGGAGTGGGTGGGTGAAGGGGATATATATTCACCTACATACATGTTCATGTACACACACACATACACAAAAATTAATACAAATATAACTTTTTAGTAAAAATTATTCATCAAATATAATGAAACAAACAGAAGGAAATTACTAAAAGCATGTTAAAATAGTTATATTGGGTTAGTGGAAATGGCAGTAATCTTTATTTTCTACTCTCTTTTGGCCTCTAATTGTAGCCTTCTTTTCAAAAAATATATATTCTCCTGTTACAAACAGAAAAAGACTAATTAAATGCATAAGAAACAACATGATAAGTAAATAAATATAGGAAGAAAATAATTTTTTCCCTTTCACATCCATATGAACTACAAAACCTTGAGATTAGGAAGCTCCTAAAAGATTGAATCTTATATCCAGATAATATGTAACTTTATTTAGATATTGAACAAAAGAAGTTTAGTTGAATTTTGTCCATGGAATAGGAAAAAGGTAATCTTAAATAAAACATGTAAGTAAATATATACCACTGTGTTCTATCCTTCAAGAAAAGGTGATTAGAATCCTGAGAAAGGAGTACAATAGATGAACATAGGGGAAGGGAAGGAAAAATAAGATAGAAACAGAAAGAAACAAACTATAAGAGACCCTTAAGTACAGAGAACAAACTGAGGGTTGCTGGAGGGGAAGTAGGTGGGGGGATGGGCTAAAGGGTTGAGGGCCATTAAGGAAGACACTTGTTGGGATGAGCACTGGGTGTTGTATGTAAGCAGTGAATCAATAGTTTCTACTCCTGAAACCAATACTACACTGTAAGTTAACTAACTAGAATTTAAATACATTGATTTAAAAAAAAAAAAACAATCTGGAGAAAGGAATACAAAGATTAATGTTAATGACAATAAATTAAAAGGCAATGTACTTACTTGGGTCTTAATACCTACGAGTATTGTCTTCACTATATCAATTACAACTTTACATAATTCGGATTGTCAAATTTAGTACACAAAATATAAAATACACTGTGTTTGTTAGTGAGAGTTGACTGCCAAAACAAAAAGTACCACAACAAAAGTTATTTGCTCACAGTTCTAGAGCTCCAGGTCAGCAGGGCTGACTTGTAATGTGTTTTCTCCTTGTGTTTTCACCCGGTCTTCTCTCTGGACATGTCTATGTCCCAGTTTCCTGTTATAAAAACATCGGTCATATTGGCCCACCTTAATGACCTCATTTTAACTTAATAACTTAATTTCTGTTAACCTTTATTTACTTTTGAAAGAGAGAGAGAGAGAGTGCTAATGGGGGAGGAACAGAGAGAAAGAGGGAGACAGAATCTAAAGCAGGCTCCAGGCTTTGAACCGACACCCCAAATGTGGGGCTCAAACTCACACAAACCGCAAGTTCATGACCTGAGCTGAAGTCAGAGGCTTAACCGACTGAGCCACCCAGAAATCCCTAATTACCTTTTTGAAGATCCTATCTCCAAATACAGTCACATTAAGAGGTACTGGAGGTTAGGACTTTAATATATGAAGTTTGAGGGGATGCAATTCAACTCATAATATAGACTAAGTAATTACCCATTGTATATCTGAAATTCAAATTTAATTGGATATCTTATATTTTTTCAGGAAATCCTATTGAAATGCCAAAGTTGTTCATCTAACTTATAGTTTCATAAACTTTCATATATGTTTGTGTATTTTTAGGATGTATTTTTCTCATAGGTGCTTTTAAAAGTCATAGAAAATTTTATTTTACTTCAAATATATATTTTATTCATATAGGTAACAAGAAATTCCCTTCATTTATAAATGCCTATTAAATTGAAAGCAAATACTTAAGCCAATATCTTTTTCTCCTTTAAAGGTTAATCACATGTAAACTAGATCAAATAATACCGTACTTAATTCACCTTTTGCATGCTCTTCCATTGATTAAAATAAGAGACTCTCTTATTTTAGGAATATTTTAGGATATTAAAGGAATATTTTAATATCTAATCACCAAAGAATCCAGTCTAATGGTGTTGGCATCACCTACTTTAATTATCTGAGTTTGTAAAATTGGAAAGCTTTGGTATTATATTTAAATAATAATCTGAACAAAACAAAATTTCTGCTAAAATAGTTTTTTCTATATTTAGTAAATTACCAGCTCTGAGTTTTCTTTACATTTATGGTTTGCCTGCCTAATCTCAGCTAAGGTTTACTTAAACTTAGATATAAAATATAATTCTGGACACAAGAAATATTAACTTCACCTGAGCTGCAGTTAAAATTTTGTTTTAACTGCACATTTTAATTTTTTTTAACATTTATTCATTTTTGAGAGACAGACACAGAGTGTGAGCAGGGGAGGGGCAGAGAGAGAGGGAGACACAGAATCCAGAGCAGGCTCTGGGCCCCAGGCTGTCAGCACAGAGCCTGACATAGGCTCGAACTCACAAACCACGAGATCATGACGTGTGCCAAAGTCGGACGCTTAACCAACTGAGACACCCAGGCATCCCGCTAACATTACTTTTTACCCTGACCTATTTTCTTAAAAATAAGAATTTCATAAAAAATAAAATATATTTTATATTTAAATACTCATGTATGCCAATAATGTTGATATTAACATACTAAGATTTTGTAGTCACTATGCCAGGAGTTAGTAGTTACAGGCAATCCAATGGTGTTTATAAAATTTGGAATCAAAACAATTGTGAAAAACACATATTTAAAAAAAAAAAAAAGAACTGTGTGTGATAAACAGTTCATCAAACTTAAATTTTTACCAGTAGTAAAAAGAGCACAGGGGTTGGAAGGAGAGTCAGGAGTTTTCTTCTCAATATTGACATTTACAAGTAACCATGAGCAAAGCTTTAGACCTTTTTAGATATAGGTCCCTCACTTTTTCAAAAGGATGTAATAGTTCCCATTATAAATTTTATCTAAGAACAAAATGAAATAAAGTATTAAGTAGTTTAAGGCTCTTATGGTTGTAGTTATTTATACTATTTCTGGGGCAAAATATTCAATGCCATACTGATAGAATTATTTGTTTATAATTTTAATTGTCCATGACCTTCAATTGAGTCTACAATTTTAGTATAATATTAAGATATTATACTTAATAATATTATCTCAGGAACTGGTAATTTATTGATTATAAGGTTTGGCAAGATAAGACTCAATGCTGTGTATGTGTTTGTTTGTTTGTCTTTAAGTTTATTTATTTTATTTTGAGAGAGAATGTAAGCAGGGGAGGGACAGGAAGAGAGAGAGAGAGAATCCCAAGCAGATTCTGAGCTGTCAGTGCAGAACTCTACACGAAACTCAATGCCATGAACTGTGAGATTATGACCTGAGCCAAAATCAAGACTCAGCCACTCAACCCACTGAGCCAACCAAGTGCCCAGATGTGGGTATTTTTTTAATAACACATTTAAAACATGTAATTAATCATTGGGATATCTGTGGTTTTTATTTTTATTTTTATCTAAATGTACCCATCATTTATTTTCCAGAGGAGTGTTTTACTTAATGTCACATTAGAAAATATGATATTTAAGTAAAATTCTTTTTATAAAAGAAGGACACATAGAACTAGAGGAAGTATAATCATAATGGAATGAAACATAATAACATCTATGTACCCTGCACTGATGGAGCACTTATTATGTATCAGATACTATAGTAGGTATTCTATGTAATTTTCTCATTAAAGCACCAGAAAAATCCAGGCAGTAATTATTATTTTCTTTAATTTGTTGATAAATAAACGGGCTTTAGGCCAATCCTTTTCTCAAAGACAAAAGCTGGAAGTAGGATTAAAGGATTGAACTATATTTTTCCAAATCATTTACAATAGTCTGCCGAGCTAGTAAATGGAGATAGTTCTTGATGCCTTATCTAAGATAGTTCTATTTTAATGTTATAAAAGCAAGTCAGTGATTTATTTTTTCCTAAATTTTTGGCAACTTCAGTAGGAAGCAGTTGTATAAGTGAAAAAGTTGTATTAAGGACTTATTTGCGGGGCGATTGGGTGGCTCAGTCAGTTAAGCATCCGGCTTTGGCTCAGGTCATGATCTCATGGTTCCTGAGTTTGAGCCCCGTGTCAGGCTCTGTGCTGACAGCTAGCTCAGAGCCTGGAGACTGTTTCAGATTCTGTACCTCCCTCTCTCTCTGACCTTCCCCTGCCACGCTGTCTCTCTCTCTCTCTCTCTCTCTCAGAAATAAATAAAACATTTAAAAAAATTAAGGACTTATTTGCTGGTGATTCATTGACAAGAGGTAACTGAAAGATTCAGAGAGTAAACACCACTGATTGGTCTGGAGTAACACCACTCTTGTTGAAGTGACACAAATATGAGTTCCATAGAATTATAAGCACTTTGCAGATTCTGTGTGTTCTAAACCCATCTGTTACAAGCCCAGATGTACTTTCATGGAAAGCTTTCAAATGTATAGGGACAAGTTTTCCTTATTTCTATAGCTTACAAAATGCCTAGTTACCATTTGTATTATTCTTTTAGGGCTGCAATTATAGAATACCACAGACTAGATGATTTAATAAACATTTATTCAATTTATTTTCTCACAGTGCTGGAGGCTAGAAGTCCATGGTCAATGAAGATGCTAATGGGGTTGATTTCTGGTGAGACCTCTCTTGTTGGCTTGCAGATTGCTGCCTTCTCACTGTGTCCTCACATGGCCTTGCTTCTTTGCCCAGGGAGAAAGAGAGAGTTCTCTTCCATCCCTTCTTCCTCTCATAAAGACAGTAGCCCTATCAGCTCAGGAGCCTATGTTTATGACCTCATTAATTATCTCTTTAAAGATCATATCTCCAAACATAGTCACATAGGGAATTAGAGCAGCAACATAGGAATCTGGGAAGAGGGAATGACTCACTTCGGTCTATAACAGCATTTAATTTTAATCTTCCATTTACTTATTAGTGTTTATTCATCCCCATTGTTTTACTCTTCGGTAACAGAAGGATAACACACCCATTGAAAATAACTGGATCCTTAAAAAAAAAAAGTTGACAATTTAAGTATGGATATGGGGCATAGGAAGAAGCAAATGATATTTGGGATTGCTATAATGGGGTTTTGGTATACATGACAATGTCCCTGAATAGCAATAAATATCAAACTAGAAAAATGAACAGTAACAGTAGCTTTAGATAGAGCACTTGCAGGTTATCTATGGAAAAGGAAAACACTTTCTGAAATGTCAAAATATGCACAGAACATCTACATTGATGTGCTCTGCTGACAATGAAATAAACTTATGCTCCCTTTTAACTATTCAACAAGAAAGGTAACTAATCCTTCATTCAGAAGCTCATTATGCATTGTCATGAAACAGATAATACAATTTCCACAAACCTCTTTTGATTTCATGTCAAACAAATTCTCCCAAAGCCATTTAATAAACAAACAGACAGAAAAAGCAAACTTGAAGCCTCAATTTGTGTAATCGATTACTTTGAGCCATCTATTATTCTTTCCTCAAAACAGATGTATGTTTGTATCCAACTGGAGAAAGCTTCCAAATTGAGGTTTGGATAAATTGCATATTAGGAAAGAAATTAAGACAGCAGACTTCTTTCATATTTAAAATAAAAATTAGAATATATTAAATTATTCCTCATATTGAAAATAAAAAATAAATTGAATTATATTAGGTTAAATTAATAAAACTTGGTAGTCTGTTGAAAAGACATCAACTCTAGGTCTCCATATAAATCTGTTTTTTAAAAAAATATATTCTAATAATGCATGCTCTAATCCAGTTCTTTTTTTTTAATGTTTTATTCTGTTTTATGAGAGACAGAGAAAGACAGAAGGATGAGCAGGGGAGGAGCAAAGAGAGAGAGAGAGACCCAGAATCCAAAGCAGGTTCCCGGCCCTGAGCTGTTAGCACAGAGCCCGATGCAAACCTCGAACCCACGAACACTAGATCATGGCCTGAGCCAAAGTCAGATGCTCAATTCTGAACCACCCAGGTGCCCCTCTCTAATCCAGTTCTATAAGGTCCTCATGAGCCTTTAATTTTACTTTATAATATTTGTTACTTTCTCTGCCTATAGTGTCCTTTCATATACTGCTAATTTCTAGAGGGCAAACTGACTATTCTTCAAGTTTGAGCTCAAGAATGTCTCTTCTGTGAAGAGTTCTTGAACTCTCTAACCCTTGTGCTTTGGCAGTTCCATTTTTCTTAAGAACTTATCGCATCCCTTTACTTCTATGTCTATCTACTGTCTTTACCTCCAGTAAAGACTCATGTCCAATTCATCTTTATTTCTCTTCTGCCCAGAATAGGCTTTAGTTCAAAGTAAGAATTTAATATATGTTTAAAGCACAACCCACCAAATAAGAGTACAGGCTTTTTATAAGCAGGAATTGCTCTTGAATTTTAGTCTTTGTCAGTTACTGAATTTGTTGTTGTTCTGAACAAGTCTCTTGAAGTCTCCATGCTTTCATTTCCCTCTTTGGATAATGGGGGAATTTATACCACTTATATATTGTGTTATTGCTTACATAAATAAAGTTAGGGAGATATAAAGAGACAGAATAAGAGAAAAAGAGGGAGAGAGGTAAAAAGAAAGAGAATAAGAACAAACAAGATGAATTGGCATTAGATGCTAATAATACTTCTTTCTAGTACTGTTATTATTTCCCTAAAAAGAAAACTTATATAACTTATGATCCATTTGCTACTCACTATTACTTCTATAAAAAACAGAAACTTTAATGTATGTATTAATTGTGACTACATAGTTAAGTCCAAAACTTTAATGGATATATTAATTGTGTACATAGCTAAGTCTATCTCTCTTTATGTGCTTTTATTTATGTTATTACGGACCTTATGTTTAAGAAAGGCAAAAGATAAAAATGAAATTTAACTCTGATTTTCATTAATTTCCCTTAACGTAATTGAATACCAAATTCTTTTCTCTGAGGACTTTTCTCTGAGGACAAATAAATTCATTGATATAAGTTGTGAAAGTTTCCCAATATTTTATAAACATGTATGTGACTGATATTCTAATGTGTGACTTCCGACTAGAGTAGATCTCCCTCTACCATGCTTATTAGTTATCATAATTGTAATTAATCAATTGTATGATTCTCTAGGAAATGTCTACTGTTCTTATCAAATGGAAGTTCTGTAATGGCAGAGAATATATCTATCTTGTTCACTAGTCTTCCTGTGTTACCTCTTAGAAGTTCCGGAGACACTGTTATTCAAAAAATGTTTTGAGAATGAGAAGAAAAAGAGAAAAGAAAACTTAAAATACTTATAAACAATGTTTAGTATGTCACAAAGTCTTTCAAAAACATTATTTCATTTGTCACTGCATTTTTCACCATAGAAAGAAAATTCTTTCACCACCAAAGAAAATTCATCCTAATCCTATAGTCAGACTAAAGAATTTACTTCTATAAAGAACAAAGTCAAAATCTCTATGGTAGTAAGAGAAGTGAAAGGAAATGATTTTTAAATTTTGATAAAGGATGAGGTAAAGAGAAGGAAAAATGAAGAACAAATTGATCAGCCAAAAAGTCAGACTTACCTAATGTAAGAGTAGAGTTAGAGATGATAGAAACAGAAAAGTGATGAGTTACTTATGTCAGAGTCTATAATCTAGCTGCATCTTCAGCTAACATCCATAGTGGTTAGGCATTTTGCAAAAAATAGGATGATGATCACAATTTTAATAACAACAACAAAAAATTATTTCAATTAACTTCTAACAATCAGATTTGTTCAAAGATAAAATGAGCTGTCTGATAGTCAAGGTGTTCATGTAATTTGAGCATCCATTTGACAAGAACTTTTTTCCAAGAACTCAGCATTGGTTGCCTGTTAGTCAGGACCTTTTTAAATACAAAGTCTTCTTTTCATTCTTGAGAGAGAGCATAAATCTCAGGAAACTTCTGAGCATAGAGTAGAGTAATGAAAGAAATCTCAAAGGCTCTAACTATTCATTTGTGTTAATTAAAGATAATAGAAGTAGCAGCAGATTTTAGAGGCTGGAAAAACAAAGAGCTTTTAATGCATGTCCTAATGGTGTGCCACTCAGTAAAAAGTCATCAGAATAATGTAAACCCATCATTAATTTATTAGTGATTAATTATTGGTAATTGTCTAGAAAGAATTTCATTTTTCTATTTTTATTAAGGTGTTCATTTTAGTATTTTTTTCATTTCATAAATACATAAAATGAGTTTTGATTATTATTTTTAGAAGTCTTATACTTATGATTTCATGCAAAGATGATATGCAAAATTAAGTGACTAACATGTTACCTCAAGTATTACAAAATGGAGTCAACTACAAAAATTATCGTCACAAGAAACATAGGAAAAATAAATATCTCCTAAAATTTTTCAGTCTACTATATTTATGTTAGCATGGAAATACTACTACAAATATAATATATATTATACATATAGTGTAAACTTATTTGTATTATATTATATTTCCATGTTAGCATGGACATTCTCTAAACAATTGTAAAATAGTCTGTAAGATAATGAGATTTAACAAATAAAATTTTATTATCATGCTACCCCAAATCTAGCATAATGTTAATCTGTAGTAGATGAAAGTGAATATCAATGGAATAGAAACAGACATTTTGGAAGATTTGTTTTTCTGTTGTTTTTTATTCAGTCCATGTTTATATAACTTTTTAATTGTTTTTATTATTTTAGTAGTGGCTAATCCATTTCAGAAGCTTTTTCCATTTCCTCTTCTTTTCCTCAGGAGAACATTGAAGTTTCAGGAAGTAGTTTAATTACTGGCTAGTCATCTTGAACTTAGGTAGGCTTCTTTTTATATTTTGTTAAGGTAGATTTGTGGAAAGACCAAAGTATTTAATGATCCCATAATTTGGCAATACTCAGAATGCAAACTTTCTTCCCTATGAATCTTTTTAGATTTTCTTTTAGACTTTCTTAGAATGGGTCATTCTTCCAAGGGTTCTCTCTGGTGTGTCAGTTGGAATTCTTAGTACCAATGGGGGTCCCCTCATTCTGATCGGGTCAGGATACCAACATCTCTAGGAACTCCTTGATCTTTAATACATCTATCTGTCCTATTCTTGATTCTATGAGGAGTGTGTCCTGGTGAACCTCATATTGTCTTATGCAGTGTGCAGCTCAGTCCATATTCAAATTTTTCCAAAAAAACCCCAATCATAATCCACATTAACCTGTTTTCTTCTCTCTAGTCCCATGCTCCAAAGATTCCATCAGCAACCCAAGTGCCTGGGGCTCTGTCTTTTTTGCTTAGCACAACCTCTGTGAAATACTTCCCTGTGTTATAGCCAGGAGATTATCCACAGATAGAGATGTGGAGGTAATACAGAGTGCTAATGTAAATTTCCTTTTACGCCAATTTGGGAAAACAGTTTTCTTATACATTTTGTTCAGTGTAACAATTTTTAATTGTTGGGGTACGAGTTGAGAACCCATCATACTTCACTGCTGATAATTTTTAATATCATTTTTTGGACCATTTCTAGACTGAATGAACTTATGAAGCTAAAATGTGTTCAGTACAGCCTCATCTTAACATATGCAGATAAAGTTAGCATAACTCACAATTAAAGTCAGTCCCTTTACGCAAGATCAATTCCCATGACTCCTCAAATATTTTGAAATCCAAATATACCAATTAGTGACTCCCAAAAGGATCATCTGTATTGTAATCATCATATCCTTTAGTCATAGTTGATTTCTGTAAATTACCACCTAATCTATTTTCTTCTATATAAAATAATCACACAGTTACATTTCAACTGGTATTTGTTGTTATTTAAAAAATTAAATGATAATTCCATTTCAGCATTAAACTTAATTGAACTGTAATTAGTTTTGTTTAGTACAACCATGCAATTCAATATAATTATTTTGCCCCGATAATTTTCCTCCCTTCACTCAAACTACTTAAATATAATAAAAAGAAGGGTATGACTCACATCTGCCATAATGCGAAAAGATTAGCTAGGCAGCAAGTTCTAAAAAGGAGATGGAATAAGGTAATAATAGTTACTTCCTAATGACACATAGGGGCAGTTGAATTCCTGGGCAATTTTCTACCAAGTATACCAAGTAGCCAATTTATTATGTCTATGAGTGTTTAAATATAAGCATGAGTCATATTGGGTCAGAACAGGAAGCTCCAAAGAACACCTGATTCCCAAAGGTTGGAACTGTGAAGGATATACCAGATAATTAGAGTCATCATATTACACACATAAAAATAAAATGATCTACTGTACAAAATCTTGCTTATCACATCTAGCCTCTTTTGATCTTCAAGGAGAACATCCTCTTAATGTGGAAATGGAGGTATTTGAGCCATAATATGGACCAGTCCATGTTGCCTATTCATGTATCTGTTCAGAAAATATTTTGGATAACCCACTGTTTTAGATAGAGCAGCTCCTAGGGAAGCTAGCTTAATGAAACATAATTCCTGTCTATCCCAGCAAGGATAGACTGGATAATAAGGTAGACACTGAAGCCAAAATTTTGTGGAGTTGAGAAAGTTAGAGAGTGCATCTCAGAGAAAGTGGCACTGTAACCCTAGACAATATATTCTAGAAATACATTGGGAAGCCACAATTTCTTCCAAATTACATGTGTTGAAGCTATGAGGATGAGGAGTAAATGCATTATTACTTTTCCTACTAGACTGCTTAAAAAAAAAAGAGAGAGTTCTGTCAAAGAAAATATTATAGTTTTGAGCTAGCATTGGAAAGGAAATTATTTTTCTCCACCCTTCTTATTTCTTTGTTTGGCCTGATAATCAAATTGACATAAGACAGATTAATACAAGAAAAACAAATTTAATTTTATATGTATAGGAATCTCACATACATAACAGGTTCAAAGACAGAAGGTAAATTGAGGTAGATATGCCATCCTGAGCTAAGAAATGGGTAACAGACCTGGAGTTTCAAAGGGGAGAGGGACAATTCACAGGGCAGTAAGAAAAGCATATGTTTGGTAATTAGATGTTTACACTGGCATACAGATGGCTCCTTCAGATAAATTTTATCTCTGATAATAACACATATTCTGGGGGGATAAAAGTTAGATTTTTTTTAGGAAGTTAAGGAAGGGGCAAAAATTTCTCTTGAGCCCACAGGGTCTCAATTGGCTTCAGCTCAAAATAGACCATATACCAAAGTGGCACATTCTGGGGAGACTTGCTCTGAACTCCTTTACCAAAGTTGTGTTTATTTTGGAATTATAAAATATATTACCGTAAAACAGAATCCAAGTTTCAGAACAGCTGGTCTCTTGGGGCTGGGTTGGGGGACATGGAAAGATTAAGGACAGGCCCAGAGTAACACACAGAGAGATAACACAATATATAGCCAAGTATTTTTAACTTTTAACTTTTTGAAGTAAATTGTGATCAAATAACTTGTAGCATTCTCTAAAGTTAAAAGAATCATTTAAAAAGACATATGCTATAATAATTTAGTAGAGATAAACATATGTTTATATTCTCATAACTAGTTTCTAGAAAAAAGATAATTTGATTAATTAATTAACAAGTTAATTAATGGAAAGATTTTCCATAAAAGAATCCTTAAACACAATGTGAAGCTTTCATAATATTTCTAAAATTTATCAAATTAGAGACTCATGAAGTTTACTTCTTCGGCAACAAAGTTCAGGACTCCTCAGTAAGAGTTCTGATGGGATTTTCAGCAAACTAAGAAAAACTCAGAAAAAATTTTTTTATTATGGAAGGATGTTTTAATTGTGATTTTAAAGCTCAGTGCAAAGAAACCCTGCTTTAAATGACAACAAACTCCCGAAGAAAGAATGTGTGAATATATACTATGAATCATTATATAGAAGTCAAAATTTTGTTTGGATAACTTTCAGGTCAATTTTGTAAAAAACAAAAAAACCCCACATTTTTAAAAGCTCAGGCTTTGATAAATGGGAAGATAGAGAAAGAAGGAGAGGGTTAAAAGAATGGGAGGAAAGGAGGGAAAAAAGAGCCAAATATGGCAACAAAAAAAAAACAACAGTAAAACTAATAAATAAGTACAAAATAAATGGAAGTATAGCTAATTTCAGGATTTAAAGCTTTCAGAAACATCCTTTTATCCTTTAGAATGCACGGCATTTAGAAATGTAGATGGTCCGGGATCAAAAAAGCTGGATATATTCTAGGTTTCATATGGCTAAAATTAATCCAAAGGAATATGTAACACAATTTCACTGTTTCAGTTTTAACTTGAGAATTAGTTTTTCTACTAAAGGAACTTGTTTGCTATCTCAGAGACATGAAATGTCCAGGGTAAGCAATTAAGACAGTTTGTTTCTTTATATTTAGAATGATAATGTTAGAAAGAATATCCATACCAGTTGAAAAGAATAAAGACACTTTCGTGTTTATATTTACTAAACTTTGTTCTTAGTTATACATCATTTATTAATAAGTTTAAACTAATACTGTTAAAAATTACACTTACTGTATGTCAGAACTTATCAAATTGCGTATATACAATTTGTATAGTTACTAATGTATCAGCTGTACTTCAGTAAGACAGTAAAAACAATAGGCTTAATTGTTTCAATAGAAACACTATACGTTTGGGGCGCATGAGTGGCTCAGTTGGTGAAGCGTCCAACTTCGGTTCAGGTCATGATATCACAGGTTCGTGGGTTCCAGCCCTACATCGGGTTCTGTGCTGGCAGCTGGGAGCCTGGAGTCTGTTTCAGATTCTGTGTCTCCCTCTCTCTCTGCCTCTCCTCGCTCATACTCTGTCTCTCTCTGTCTCAAAAAGAAAAATAAACTATAAAAAAAAAAGAAAGAAAGAAACACTATTCGTTTGTTGTGAAGAAATCACTGATTGGTAAAGCATGCAAATCTGGTTCTCAGTTGATCTCCTGGCTCTGGGTGAGGGGATGGGGAGAGTAGCTTGGACCTTGAGGCCTTAACCAAAGCTTGTTCTTGGTACTGTCAATGCAGGCAAAAGTCTTTAGATGAAATAAATCCTTCCCTCAGTGTTGATGTTATAAACTCTGTATAAGTGGGTGATGTCAGCCATCTAACAGGACAATGAAAGTCAAATCTGGTTTGGGAGTTTGTCCACTTAATGCTCTTGGGAAATTAAAGGATTTACATCTCATATAAAATCCAATAACATTTTAGAAGCATTTTCATCACTTTCCAGGTGAGAAATATTATTTTAAATACTCAAGGACAGGTAACAACTATCATCTTTTAGGATCATTAACTTTTTCTTCCTATAGTGTTAAATGTACTTTATCCTTCCTCAATACATCCTTAATGCTACTACCAAGGAAAGAAATTTCATGATAAATAAGCTGCAGGCTAAGAATTTGACACTATCTCTCAATGTTTTGCTTGAATTGAAGCGCTCCTAACTATTCACATAGTAAATGCTTATGCTATACAGGCCAGTTTGAGTTTAATCCTTATTCGATTTTCACTAGATTTCAAAGCATTCTATGAATACTTTGGGAGATTTTGTGTATTTCATTTGGTGTTTTAATAATTTGAAATAAATCATTTATTTTCTATTTCACTTGGTATATTTTGGATATTTGCCAGTATTAATAATAATGCACAAATACACATAAGCAGAAAAAAGATTCATTGGAAAGAGGGTTGAATGGAATATAGTAAATAACAATTATGCACTATATACAGTTAAATGTACACATATATGCACATACAGAAGCTTAAAAGAGCAACTGAAAACAGTAAAATTATATTATACATATGATTATATATGACTCATATATGTATACATATATATGTTTACATATATGTAAACATACTGATTTATACTACTACAAATATAATATATATTATACATATAGTGTAAACGTATATGTATTATATTATAATTATATATTTTATGCATTATAGGTTCAGTTCTGTTCCATGTATCATTTTCTGTTAACTTTACATCATATTAGAAATAAAATAAATCATAGATTTTATATTTTCATTTTAGGGGTGTCATTTTTATATATACATACAGTCTGAATGTTAAAATAGTCCATTTAGAAAAGAATGAATGATAGACTGTGTACTTTCCACCTATCTACAGTAGAGATAGATGTAATGAAAATGAGTTAATGGTCTGAATGATTATAATGCATTTATGTGAATCATATTTTTGTAATATCTTTAAAATTTGAACTTGTCTTTAGCTTTCTGTTTTCTTAAGAAGGGCCAACTTTCTAGTTCCTCCTCCAGTGTCCTGCAGTATACTATATAGGAAATAAAACATTACAAATATTGACTCATAAGTTGTAGACATGAAACCAACATGTCAATTATATCTCAATTAAAAAGAGTAATAAAACATCAATGCTTTTTTAAATAGCCATGGCTATTGTCATGATTATGTCTGAATTTACATGCATTGGCATAAACATTTTGTGCATTATTAACATTGACATATAATTATAGGTATAACAGCATTAACTGAATTGTATCGGCAGATGTGGTAGCTAGGTAGAATAATGGCTTTCCTAGAATGCCTGCACCTAATTCCTAAAATGTGATAAGTACATTTTGTTACAAAGAAAGAATTGTAGTAGTAGCTGGAATGATTTGGCTCATCAGCTAACCTTGAGATGGAAAGGGCTTCTTGGATTGTCCAGGTGGGCTCAATATAATCACCAATGTCCTTTATAAGTAAACAAGGGTACAGGTAATCATTGAGGCCTCGAGGTTAAAAAGCCAAGAAGATGGACTCTCACCTAGAGCCTCTAGAAAAGAATGCAACCCTGCCAAAATCCTTTAGCCTGGTGATGCTCATTTTGGACTTCTGACCTCCAGAATTGTAAGACAATAACTTAGTTCACTAAATTTGTGGTAATTTGGTACAGCGGAAATATAAAATTAATACAACAGGCATTACTCTATTATGTAGGCTCAAAATTTTCTCCTGCTTCGAATAAGTACAATAGGAAAATCATAAGACTTAAGGAAGAGCGGGAGTTTTCATCACTAATATTTATGTGAAAAACGCATACCAAGACATTAAATGATAAGAAATGGTGATGTTTTTAAAATTTTACTCTATCAGAAATTTTCCTCAGACTTGTTTTGGAAAAATGATCATTTAACAGTAATGTCTTTTCCAATATAATTAATTATAGTAAAGTAAATGATAAATGCATCTACCTTTTCTTTTAAACATATCACAAAGGGAACCATATTCCACGTACCCATTTTTTATTGGAGCTTTTTAAGCTCCAATGCTGATGAATAAATTACATCTATAAGCAACTTCTTAGATAAGTTCATAAATTTCTATTTCTCTATCTGGGGGTACTTGTTCTCAAATTGGAGGAAATATTTCCATGGATTTCTTTTCTTCCACACATGATTTCCTTGCCTATATTCTAAATATGGAAAAGAATGGCAATAGGGGAGGGTTGAATACACAGGTTCTACTTAGGATTCACTGTCAAAGTGCACTAGGTATAAATAACAAAGTGCTTAATGGACACTTGATGGAAGGATTGAAGTTTCTTTAATTTCCTTGGGAATAAACATGGCAGAGTTCTTTATAATTTATTTTTTGATGTCATTAAATGCTTGATTTAACTCTTGAGAAACTGGTAGCTCAGTAAATTTTACAGGTATTGAGGGGCTTTTTTAAAAAATAGAACACTTTTTATTGAAGTATAATGTGAATATAGGTAATTGCACACCTCCTAAGAGTGAAGCTTAATTGTCAGAAACTGAAATACCTGTGTAAGCAGCACACAGCTCAAGATACAGAACCTTACTAGCACCCCACCTGGCTTCACTTTCTTCTCCATTCTGGGCTCTACGCCAAGTCAAATCGAATCACTTCACTTCTGAAACCATACGTTGATATTGCCTGTTTCTGTTATAGTAATAAAAACATTCACTAAAAATTCTTTTTTATTTTATTTATTTATTTTTATTTACTTTGGCCTGGCTTCTTTTGCTCAATATTGGTCCCATGTGATTTATCTAAGAAGTTGCTTATAGTTGTAATTTATCCACCTGCATTGGTATAAAGACTGAACTCTGTGACTGCAGCAAACTTAATTTCTCTGTTCCACAGATAAACATGGAGCAGTTCCAGTTTTCAGCAACTACACACTGTTATAAATATTCTAATACAGAACCTTCAATGAATATCTGTACTCAGTTTTTTTAAGTATATTCCCAAATTTGGAATTGCTGATTCATCGGGTAAGCATTTATTTAGCATCAGTACTTCCACAGAGTTTTCCAGAGTGCTTCTACAAATTCTTTCACTTCTGGAAGTGAGCTCAGAGTCCCAGTTGGTCCCTGTGCTGGTTTGTGCCTTTGAAGCATTGTGTTTTCTCCTTCTTGTCCTTCTGGTACGTGTGCGGTGGTATTATGCTGAGTTTTTAACATTCATTTCTTTGAGTGAAGAAGCACCTATTTTATAACTTTTCATATGTCCATGTATCTTTAGTGATCAAACTGACCTTTTGTACATTTTTAAGCTTTCTTTTCTCATTTATTTATAAGAATTTTAAAATACTGACTGAATCCTTTATTGATTACATGTATTGTATCTTTTCCCAAACAGTAGTTTTCATTTTCATTCTGTCAGTAATGTGGTTTTTTTTTTTTGATAAATGCAAACTTTTAATTTTTATGTGGTCCACTTTTTGTTCTTGATTTTCTTCATTCACATTAGTGGTTTTCTGGGTATTTTTTGTTTGTCAGGTTAAGCAAAGTTGTCCTATATAAAAAAAGTTATGACTATATATTTTTTCCATCTAGGCATAAGTGTTTTATAGCCTCAAGATAATCTCACAGTATAAAGGTTCTTGATCACATCTGCAAAGTACCCTATGACATGCATTTAAACATTTGCACAGATACCAAGAATTAGGATAGACCTGGAAGGGGGAGACTGATCACTATGCCTATCACAATGGATAATTATACATAAGTATCAAGTAATTATATATAAATATATATCAACTAATATCAAGTAATTATATGTAATGTATAATATGCACACATAAGAATATAATTACTAAAAAAGTACGAAATGAATAAAGAGATTCTCTTTGGGATCAGGACAGAAGACAGAGCTAAGATTCTGAGCTTTAAATTAAAAGCCCTTTTGAATTATCTTCCTTTTATGAACAATAAAAATTTTAAGCATTAAATAGGTCCCAGACACCAGTTTTTATTTAAGCGCAAGTCAGTTAAAAATGTCATGAATCTTTATCCACTAAATTACATACCATTGAGACAGAAAATAAAAATTAGTAATATTATTAAACAAACTTACACACCCTTGTCAATCTTTAACAAATTAAGTGTGCATGCACACGTACTCATTCACTTACCCACACATGCACAATACTTACAGGTCAAAGTTCATAATTTCTTAAAAAATGAAGCATTAGGGGTACCTGAGTGGCTCAGTCAGTTAAGTGTCTGACTATTGATTTTTGTTCAGGTCATGATCTCACTGTCCTGAGTTTCAGCCTCAGGTCAGGTCTCCATGCCAAAGGATTGAGCCTGCTTAAGATTCTCTCCTTCTCTCAATCTCTCTCCCTCTCAAAAACAAGTAAATAGATAAATAGTTTAAAAAATAAGTGAAACACTAAAACCTCAAAAGGAAGTTGTTTAAATTCACCATGAATCAAGCTATGAATAAAAACTACAGTATATCTTAAACATAGAAAATTAAAAATAGTACTGGTGACTTCAAATTAAGCATGATGGGGATTAGAAATAATTTTATCTGTATTCTCTCCAGAAGACAAAATTAGAGTTTAATAAAAATTCAAAAATTATTAAAAATTTTTGAATTATAACAAAATATAGAAAAGGTCAAACAATCAGATGTGTATACATTCTTGAGATAACAAAAGTAAACAGTAAAACAGTGAGGGCCTTATCAAAAGAAAAACACAAAGAAAGAAGGCAAAGTGCTTTATACCAATGGCATTAAAAATGTAAGAGCAGTTGTGCCCTTTTATCCTAGAAAGATGTAGGGAGGGATGAATCAGTTTCCTAAGAACACAAAGGTGAGGTTAAAAGAAAGATTACTCAATCTCAAAAACTCACAAATCCTCTCATGCAGTAAAGACCAGGTCAACTTCCCACATGTCCAGCAAGAGAATGTATGTTCCATTTATGAAACAAAACCATAGTTTGCTCTACATGAAGATACAATGCAATAGGGAATGGCTAAGAGGAATCATACTAGAAATGGAGATACAGGGTTAGCATATATTTTCCATAAAGGACCATACAGTAATACTTTAAGTTTGACAGTTCATATAGCTTACCTTGCAACCAGCTAACTGTACAGTTGTAGCATGAAGGAAGTTATAGGCAACATGTAAGTAAATGAACGTTGCTGTGTTATAATAAAATCACACTTATAATAACAGTCTAGATTAGGTCTATATGCAGTAGTTTTCTGACTTCTGAATAAAGTCTGTAAATTTAAGAATAAGATCATTAGCAATCTTTCTCAATTTGGCAACCCAGCATATATGAACCAAGCATAGATAAATGCATGCTACTCAAGGTAAGAATCAAAAATTTCTCTCTGAAAATACTGATTATCCAAGGGAAAAAAACTACTTGTAATTGTTGCTTGGGAGACCTCAGACAAACCATTCTATCTCCACCTGATTAATTTAGAGTGAAGTTCTACCATGAAAATGTGAATATAGAGCATCTGGTAAGATTTTTAGTACCTCATTCTTAAGTATTCATGGAGATAAAACCTCATCAGATATTTGAGAAATGTTTAACATGAAAGAAAATAAAACAAGAATAAGGAATTTAGAGGTAAAAAGATACAGTAGGCAGAAATTTGAAACTGTATTACATATATATTTTCTAACTTTATTTTTTGATTTTGAGAAACAGAGAGAGAAAATATGTGCAAGGAGGGGAGGGGTAGAGAGAAAGGGATAGAGTTCCAGGCAGGCTCTATGCTGTCAGCACAGAGCCTGACTTGGGGCTTGATCCTACAAATTATGAGATCATGACCTGAGCTGAAATCAGGAGTTGGATGTTTAACTGACTGAGCCACCCAGGTGCCCAGAAACTGTATTAGATATTGATATTTATTATTAATGTCCTCTGAAATATAGGTGAAAATTACATTCATGAAACAAGAAGATGATACACATTTGGAATCATTCATCCTTTTATTCAACAAGTGTTTGATATCTACCATGTACAAGATCACTTTAGGTATTGGACACATAGCCATAAAATATAAAAAATTCCTGCCTTCATAGAGCTGCCATTTTAATAAAGGGGGCAGATAACCTTATGAATATCATAATAAATGTAACAATAGAATATAGTTAATGCTATGAAGAAAATATGCGACAAGATAAGTCAAATCAGGAGTTCTTAGAATTTCAGTCTTCAGTAGCATCGTCAGATAAGGTCATTGGTAAGGTAATGTTTGAGCAATGGCTAAGTTAGCTGTTAGCCGGCTCTTAGTCAGCTGTTACCCAACTAGCCTTTTGGATGTCTTGAAAGACTCATCTTCACAGAGGAAGCAGCCAATACAACATCTAAAGACAAGGGTATGCCTGGAGTATGTGAAGAACAGAAATAAGATCAATGTGGCTGAACTGGAGGAGAAAATAGGAGACAATGATGTAGAAGGGGTAGTAGGCCAAATAAAAGAATTTTCTAGACCAGAATGTTCTAGATCATAGCATGAGCCACAGTCCCTTGAAAGCAACCATTTATGGGGTCTGTGAGATCAAAAATTTTTCTCATAATAATAAGATATTTTTTCATTTTTATTTTTGACACTTAACCATGGATGGCACAAAGTGATGGTAGGTAATACAGCTGGCTCTTTAACCCTATGCAGAAAATACACCAAACTGTATTAGGGGTCACTATATGCTTGTCCACTACATACTCACATTGAGGGAAATAACTGACCATTTTACCTAAGGCTGTTCTTGATGAAGCAGTAAAAATTATTAACTTGAATAAATCTCAACACTTTTCATATAATCTTTTCAAACGCCTTTTTTTCATAGTTGTGTGTGACAAAATAAAAAGTAGACATGAAGCAATTCTGTTGTCATGAAAGCACAAGGGGTCTTACAAGACATGCCTTCTGAGTTGAACTAGCTACTTTTATCATCAAACACCATTTTATGTCAGAGAGCAACTGCCAAACTGTGTTTATTCAGAATTAAGGGAGATAATTTCTCAAAAATAAGCCTCCAAGGCTTCCAGGACAACAATTACAGTATTTGTCACAAATGCAAAAATTGGATTTTCAAAACAAAATCGTGTTTTGACTTTTTTAATATAAGTTGTAATATTAATGAATTTGATATTTTGATAATGTATAATGTAATGGGTCAACATTCTAGAAGATATGCATAAATACGTGAGCCAATGCTGAACACTGCATGTTAGTAGAAATCTTATATTCAAAATGAAAGAATGATCAATTGATTTTAATGTGACTGAGCAGAAATTTCCACTGACATCATTCCAGAGTCCTCACCATAACTCACCTTCAACTGAACACCACTTGAGAGGTTTTAGTGTGGTATTAGAGAAAAACATATATTAAAATCCTCCTTCCTTTTCCAAGAAGGGATGTCTGCATGAAACCAAGATTTCTTCATACACCTCAACCAAGCAAAATGTTACAAAGGGCATACAGAAGCAAATATGAGGATCTTGCTGTCATTTATCAAACATTTGAGAGATTTGAAAACCTATAAAACAATGTCACTCTTAATATTCTTATATTTGAAAAAATGGTGTTTTAACATTTAAGTTAAATGGTATTTGTTACATTTAAGAGGTTTATTATTGGGGCGCCTGGGTGGCTTAGTCGGTTAAGCGTCCGACTTTCGCTTAGGTCATGATCTCGCAGTTCGTGGGTTCGAGCCCCATGTCGGGCTCTGTGCTGACTGCCAGCTCAGAGCCTGGAGCCTGATTCAGAGTCTGTGACTCCCTCTCTCTCTGACCCTCCCCTGCTCGCGCTGTCTCTCTCTCTCTCCTAGAAATAAATAAAAATTTAAAAAAAGAGGTTTATTATTACTATTTTAAATGACTACTTAAAAATTTTTTTTTAATGTTTTATTTATTTCTGAGAGAGAGAGAGAGAGAGACAGCATGAGCAGGGGAGGGTCAGAGAGAGAGGGAGACACAGAATCCAAAACAGTCTCCAGACTCAGAGCTAGCTGTCAGCACAGAGCCCGATGTGGTGCTTGAACCCGCAAATCGTGAGATCACGACCTGAGCCGAAGTTGGACACTTAACCGACTGAGCCACCCAGGTGCCCCTTAAATGACTATTTTAAAACTTCATTAGTTTTTATCTAATGTGGTGATATCAAGAGATATAAAACATAAACCAAACGCACAAAAGTTCATTGGGGTTCTCCAGAATTATTAATAAGGGTGTGTTAAAACTAAATATTTTCATCTATCATTTTGTAACATGTGACATCTTTGTTTTTACTCCTTTTCTTCATTCACCAGGAGTCCAGAGTAAGCCCTATTCAATCAGTGCCAACTAAAATATTCTTTTTATGAAGGGATATCTTTACTGTTGACCAGCTTAGGATTTGGCAATATCTACTTTAATGGTTAATGTAACCTTTTTCCAGATGCCAAAAGACAGAAAATACTCATGGAGGAAATGTCTTGAAAAACATTTTGAGGACTATATTTGAAATCCTGAAGCCAGTTATAACATTGGAGTTTGTATCTTATGCTAGTGCTTTAACACTGAGCATCAGTAGCAAGAAAGATAGAACCATTTCCTCTTGCCAATGAAAATCATCAATAGTTTTGGAGAGGATTTAGAAGACATTCAAGAAGTAAAGAATATCATATATTTCATAATTTCAACATGATAGGCAATAATTATAGCTCATTTTTATAACAAATTGAGTTTCTTTTCCCCATCCCCATACCTCTATCTTTCAGTTTTCTGCAGTAGCCAAGACCTGTCTTTACAATAGAAAAACTCAATAGGGGGCTCCTGGGTGACTCAGTAGGTTGAATACGCCACTCTCGATTTCAGCTCAGGTTATGAGACTGAGCCCCGTGTTGGGCTCTATGCCAGTCTGCGTAAGACTCTCTCTCTCTCTCTTTCTATTTGAAGGAAGGAAGGAAGGAAGGAAGGAAGGAAGGAAGGAAGGAAGGAAGGAAGGAAGGGAGGGAGGGAGGG
>NW_024081054.1:394514-442452 GCF_003009895.1 Hyaena hyaena
AGGAATTTACCCAAGGGATACAGAAATGCTGAGGCATAGGAGCACATGTACCCCAATGTTCATAGCAGCACTCTCCACAATAGCTAAAACATGGAAAGAGCCTAAGTGTCCATCAACAGATGAATGGATCAAGAAGATGTGGTTTATCTATACCATGGAATACTACATAGCATGTTGTATTTTTAAAAAAGATACAACATGGTCTATATTCCAGCTCGACTAACTTCTATACAAGCAGGGGTCATGTCTGCTTTGTTCATCACTGTATCCTCAGTATTTAACTAGCCTTGAGAACACATTTTAGTATGATAGAGGGCATTTTAACTTCTGCTGTTTGTTTTAAAGTTTCACATTTCAGTGATAGAGTGGCATCCACTGCCTTAGAAGGAAAGAAGGTAAATAATGAAAAAAAAAGTTATCTCTCAGCCCTGTTTTATATGTATTTTAGGTTCTTGTGAAACAGTAATGTGCAATCCAGCATGCTTTTGATTCTCAAAAGCTAGACAATTGAGAGAGAACATTTTTTTTTCCTAAAATAGAATTCTAAATATCAAGATTTCCTTATCATGTGCTAAATTTGGAACACTAAAGAGCTAGAATTAATATCCACGAGCTACCGGATCACAAATAATGTGGCAATTAAATTAGAGCTGTTGTTCTGAAAACAGGGAAGAGATAAAACTCCTCTGGGATTGGAAACTTGGAGAGGATTAGTAAAACAGAACATAGAGTTTAGATCCTAGTTCAGGCTCTGCTCTTATACTTCCCAGCCACCATTAGGGTCAAATCCAGGCATGGTAGTGGAGATGACCTCTACTGAAGTCAACTGCTAGGTTTGGGACCTGAAAGAATAGGGGACTTTTGGGCTGCACATCCTCTGGAAATCTGGAAATGGATAAATACATGCAGAATGCCTGTGGCCAACACAGCTGCCATAAAGTATAAATGGCAATGTGGCCTGTTTAGTCGATTAGCGTATGGTATAGACTCCCTGCATTCCAAATCTCCTTTAGCTTGTATGAGACATGGATAATATCCAAAAATTTCCAGGATACAAGTCTCTGAGAGAAATACTAACCCAGCTGTCATGAAATTGTTGTGAGGGTTATGGATTTCATGGCAGGAGCTACAAAAAACGTAAAGCCAAGATTGGGGCAGAGTCATCCAAAGGGATACTTGAGTTATTTCCAGAACAGTCATCATGCTTTGCCTGTTCCATAAGATTAGATAATACACCAACTAGGACTGTTCATTATAAAGACAAAAGCCAATTCTCGGTATCACGTAGAAAAAGCTAGACCTTAGCAGAGGCCAGTGAGGACAAAAAAGTACTCAAACCACAAGCACCCCTCAATTCCAGGACTATGAAGGGTGGTATATTGAAACCCATTCAAACCAGCTGATTTAGAGCTGACTGTGTGTATTTCTTTCCAACTCCACATTCAATGATGTCAGTTTGGAAACTTGAAGTTGGCCACCATGAGAGCATTTGTACCATGAACTTGGAAACCTTCCAAATGGGTGTCTTTCTCCCACTCCTGTCCAGAGGCATGGTGGCTAAGCATTTGCCAGCACATCACAGATGATATATAAGCCTGTTGTGTATTTAGATTTTCCTGGGAAGAGAGAAAAGACTAGAGTAAAAATCATCCGCCACTATCTTGAATTGGCCAGAATGGAAGTCCAGTTCTGCAAAAATGATTCCTAAGAGCTAAATAAACTTCAACTATCCAGAAAAAAAAAAAAATTGCTTTTATCTCTGTCAGCTAATTTAAACAGTAAAATTATGCAAACAATAAACCTGTTAGTTGAATGAACAAATAAGCTGATGTTATCTTAAATATTACCCTATCAGAATTCAAGGCAAATATGATACCATATTACTATTCAACCTATCCTTAGTTAATCATGTCTGCTTTCCCTACTGAGAAAGCTTTATACATGCAGGGATACTGTTGTTTTAAACATGTTGAATTAGTTATCCAGAGAGTTAAAATCAGTTTTACCAATGGTTTTGTTAATGCATGGCTTGCAGTCCGTTGGAATGAACTGCATACTATGCTTCCAAAGATATCCACATTGTCTATACCATCAGCAAGATTTTTTTCATTCAATTTATAAGTTGGTGACAAAGTAGCTTACAAATTGGCATTACTTACTAGCTTTTATAGTGCTTTCTAGGGGAAAGCAACATCAAAGCCTTTAGTAAAGTCTGGAGTTTCCTAGATGTAGTTTTGCCCTGGTGTTGCCATGTATACCTGTTTGCCCTGGACTGTCAGTAAGCAACTAGAGTCATTTAAGAAATTTATCGGTTTGGGGCTAGAAATGGTTACCAAGCCACCAAGCATCATTTCTCTGAAAGGTGCTTTATGGTTAACCCAGTCTAAGTGCTAGATTTTCACAAATCAGCAATATCTTCCATCCAAACCTCTATAACTTTGCTTTTATTTCATGTGATTATTTAATTAGTAACCAGCCACCAGACTGTAAGATCCGTGAGAGTCTGATCTTGTTAGCTTTCCGTACCTATTGTGTTGTGTCACTAGAACATCATGTAGCTTGTAGTGAACACTAATATGTGTTTGTGGGTTAAATGAATGACAATTATACAAATTTACAATAGTTAATATTTTATATATTTCCAAATAAATCATATAAATAAGATTCAAACAATTAGTAGGAAAACATAATTCAAACTGGTAAGAAATAAATAGAAATGATAAAGAAAAGCTTATCATCACTAGTACTCAACAAATTTGAAGTTAAGCCATCATATTAATAAGCAATAATAAATAAATCCTAAGTGATAGTGAGGTTTTGGTAAGAAGATATTCAAATTTCCAAATGGAAAGAATAGATCTTTGTATAAATTTCTGATAGATAACTGATCAATATCAATAAAAATGCATACTTTTCTCCAACAACTCCATTTTGTTCAATTATCTTCAGGAAATATTTGCAAAGGTGGATAAAACAAAGTGTTTACTAAAACAGTATAATGGAAATTAAACATTCAAAAATCAGGATTAGTATTTTAGTTATGAAAGAAGTATTAGGTACCATAAAAATGATATGGTACATATCCACTGATTGATTTAGCAATTTATTGACAAGATATTTTAGAGAGAGTCCATGATGAGTAACTTTAAATGTTTTATATGTCACATCCCAGAAGGCTATGCACAAAAGTGTTTACAGTGCTTTTCTTTGATGTTATACATCTTCAGGTATTTCTTTTTTTTTTCTTTTTTTGGATTTCTAAATTTTGGATGTTTTCTACTTTGATATTGCTTTACTTGAACAAATTATTAAGAGAGGATTAAAAGAAGTAGTGATAAAGCATGAAGTAGTTTCTGCAGCCCACTTTGTTGATTTAAAGATAAATGTTTCAAAGAAGAAGAGTTGGGGATTTAAACTGAAAATTTTATGGATAGGAGCTTAATACTTTCATATCAAAGCTGTTATTTTCAAATTTAACCTTCTGATGTATCCAAAACATTATCTTTGTGTGCTCTTAAGAAAGAGACAAAGTCAGATGGTCAGATGTGAAGGTCTAAGTTTAAAGTGACTTACTTATGTTATTTTATTTTACTTCAGAGAATGTAAAGAACAGGTGGTATTTTAACCCCCTCAGGTGGTAAGCAGCAAATGAGTTTTGCTTTTTACAGGTCTTTTCCCCCCTTTTTCACTGTCACGGCAGAATCATGTTAAGTCCATATAAATGGGGAACACCTGCTGTGGAAAACATCCCTTTTGACTTAAAAGGAGCATTAAAGCTTCTGTCACTTTACTGAAATGATGATCAAAAAAGTAAGTACTTAGATATCCAGGTTATAAATGTTACAAGTAGGAAAAATGTGTTTTGCTGTTGTTTTTTTTTGAGGGGTGGGCAGTGTTTACTTGTGACTAGTCAATCCCTTGTTGTTATTCTTTACATACAATGAAGCAGAATAACATGGGGATAACAGAATAACAGCCTCAGGGGAGGCAGGTCTAGATTCTAGCCCCCACTCCACAACCTTCCAGCTCAATGACTGTGAACTAGTTGCTACCCTAACTGATAAAACAGAGATAATAATGCTTATTTATAGTGTCATTGTGGTAATGAAATGAAGTAATACATGTAATATTCAACTAGTGTTAATATTTTTAAACTTTTTTTTATTATTTTTTTAATGTTTTATTTATTTCTAGGAGAGAGTGAGAGAGACAGCGTGAGCAGGGGAGGGTCAGAGAGAGAGGGAGTCACAGACTCTGAAGCAGGCTCCAGGCTCTGAGCCGGCAGTCAGCAGAGAGCCCATCGTGGGGCTCGAACCCACGAACCGCGAGATCATGACCTAAGCGAAAGTCGGACGCTTAACCGACTAAGCCACCCAGGCGCCCCACAACTAGTGTTAATTTTTAACGTACCTCATTTTAACAACTCAGTAAGAGCTTTAAGATTCCCAATTGTACTTTCCGTCTTCAAGGCACCAATACTTCTGAATATTCTTGTCGGGATGAAAGTCACTTCTTGGGCTTTGACTTATCTTGACTAGCTATCTGACAAAACTTGTCAAAAGTCTTCCTTAAGTCATTTTAGAAACTTTCATGGAAGAATTACCTTTTTTTCCCCCTTAAGACCAATCTTCCAGGACTTTGCATTAGTATACACTGCTGGCTAGAATTTGGTTACCTGTTTTTCAGGCACAATTCTGATTTCAACATTTTAAGAAAATGCTTACCCAAGATACTATCAGTCTTAATATTTTAAGGCATGGTTGTCTGTCAATGATTGTAAGTTCCAAAAAGTTTATCCTTCTCTTTAATTTGCCATGTACAACAGCTAACCAGAAGATAGAAATAAATTTAGGTTAAAGTATTGGTTTTAATGATACAAATATACCTAGAGCAAGATTTCTCAACTTAGAACCATCAATGTGCTGGACTGTCAAAGTTTTTGTTTTGTTTTGTTTTGCTTTGTTATAAGAGGCTGCCATGTGCATTGAAGGATGGATTACAGCTACCTGGCTACTGCAGTGTACCTACTAAATTTTTGTTGGTATTGCTTACTAGACGACAGTAGCATCCAGTTCCCAGATGGGGCAACCAAAAATGTCTCTAAATATTATTCAATGTCCCCTGAGAAGCAAAATAAGCCTTTATTGTAAACGATTAAAAATTTAAAAAGATTATATCACCATAATTAATAACAATGCATTTTAAAAAATATCTTGTCACTGTCAAGTAAATTTGTCATAATTCAAGCAAATTGTCTTGAAGATATAAGCTCATAATCAGAAATCAACCTATTAAATGTTTCTGTACATACTAGTTATAAAAGGTTGATTTTATAGCAAAATACACGGTAAAGAGAAACAGAAAGAAATCTTGGGGTTGTGAGTTTCAGCAAATCTCTCCATCATGAATTGTCCTTACTATGATCCATGCCTGTGATACAAAACTGTCACCAGCTAGACCCCAAGACCGACCTTTACTGGCCACAGAACTTTTTCCCACAGTTTCCCTTAAGCTCTACTTTCCAATTTAGCTCTTAACGCAGGCAAATGGAAAGCAAATTACTGAAGAATAGGGACTTCCCTGGCAAGATCTCTAACCTGTCCAGACCACCCTGATCACCCAGACCAGTTTGAGCTTAACCCTTGACTGGTTAGCCTGCTCAGACCACAGAGGGACCTCTAAAATGACTGATGACTACCTTTACCTCATTATGATACTAAAATCTCTACCCAAGGAGGAGCCTCAGCCTCCTTTACATAACGTACAATGTATCTATAGGCATGTTTCCTTCAGGAGAATGCTCCACCTCGATTTCCCATGACAAGGATTCTCTATATATTTATCACAAAAGGTATCCATCCAAACTTGAGGGTGTTATGCTGAGCGAAATAAGTCAGGCAGAGAAGGACAGCTACCATATGTTTGCACGTATAGGAGGATTAGGAGGAACTTAATGGAGGACCATGGGTGAGAAGAAGGGGGAAGTAGTGGGGGAGAGGGAGGGAGGCAAACCATGAGAGACTCTTGAATGCTGAGAACAAACTGAGGACTGACGGGTGTCGGGGGCAGGGGGGTGATGAGCATGGAGGAGGGCACTTGTGGGGATGAGCACTGGGTGTTTTTTGAAACCAACTTGACAATAAACTATTTATAAAAAAAAGGTATCAACCCACCCTTGCTCAAGGAGTCATGGCTTTGGAAACCACTCCCTGCGACTTCCTTATGTGCTGCAAATAAAATTTTCTTTGTGTAACAACTCAAGATGGTACAGTTTCTGATTCAACTCGCCAAGGAGTGAACTCACATTGATTTGGTTACAAAACCAATTTAGGCACATAAGCCAGGAGCAAGGCTGCCCCAGGGGTGGGATTGAGCCAAATCAGAGGTCTCATATGCACTGTGTTCACCAAAGTTGTGGTTTAGTTTTGCCTTCGACACTTGAAAAATCCAAATTTCACTTAACATATGAAGGACTCTTATAGATTCTTTCTTTTATGAAAGCATGCCTCTAATAGTTGTTAAATGTTAACAATTCAATTTGTGATATTATAGAAAGAACATAGGTTTCTGAGTAAGAAATATTTGGGTTAAATCCTTCTGAATACTTACTAGTTGTGTAATATCAGGTGTTGGTTAGCAACCTTCCCTGGGGAGCTCCCAAGGTGAAATCTGAAACTAGCCCAAGGGCAGGGAGAGACCAGAAGCCACTCAGATCTGTAGGTGGCTGGCTTTAGAAGCAAGGAAATTTACAAACCAGCCTCAACTTCCATGACCTCAGGGCTAGTAGATCTCTGCACAAGTGCCAGTCAAATCTTCCCTTTATAAAGAAGACATACCTTGGTTCAGTTACATATACCATGCAGATAGTCTCAATACCACATCGCTGTCTCAAGGTTATCTCCTTGGGGCAGCTTCCAAATGGGAAGGCTAACGAAGTGCACAGTCCAAGGAGAGAGTGAGGAGCCTACCAGGCAGTATTCTAGCTCATAGTTCAACAGTCAGTAGTGTCCTCATGATGACCTCCCCCAACATCGGGCAAGTCTTTTGTTTGTTTTATGCTTCCAACTTTCTTTCTTTCTTTTTTTAATGTTTATTTTTGAGTTAGAGACAAGAGTGTGAGTGGGGAAGGGTCAGAGAGAGAGGGAGACACAGAATCCAAAGGCTGACGCAGGGTTCGAACCAACGTTTTGCAAGATCATGACCTGAGCTGGAGTTGGTCACCTAACCGACCGAGCCACCCAGGCGCCTGCCTGCTTTTCTTTTTAACAGTAGAATGGCATAACAATCTACAGGTTAGGGGCATCTGGATCGCTCAGTAGGTTAAGCGTCTGACTTCGGCTCAAGTCATGATCTCACTGTTTGGTTTGGTTTGTAGGTTCGAGCCCCGCGTCTGGGCTCTGTGCAGACAGCTAGCTCAGAGCCTGGAGCCTGTTTCAGATTCTGTATCTCCCTCTCTCTCTGACCCTTCCCTGCTCTCTCTCTCTCTCTGAAATAAATAAAACATTAATTTTTTAAAAAAATCTACAGGATTATTAGAAGTAAATTTAAAATTCAAAATAACATAATGCCTTGAACATAATGTTTATAAAATATTTGTTTAATGAGTAAATCATGATTAAAGCGACTCTCAAGAACCTAGGAGTCTATAAACACAATATATATTAGTTTTCCCCTAACCTGTTATTCTAAGGGAAAAAAAGTTTCAGAAAGGAAAATAGGGAGATAAAGGAGGGGGAAACGTCCCTTTAAGATGTCAGAATAGCATTTTAGTGCAGCTAGTACTTTATGTACCATGGAACTTCAAATATCATTCAGAAGAAAGCCACCTATATTCATGTCATGTTCAAAATATTAAACCAATTTCAACTTGGCAAGGATAAAAATAAAACCTTCAGTATGTTTTAGTCAATTGCCTCCTAAACACTTCACTGGACTTAAATTCTGTGCATGTAACACCCTTTAACCACCAAGAGTGTTAATATAAAACTTTAATTTTCCCACTTACTATTTTGTATTGCAGCATGCATTTTAAGGTCTTCAACATGTGATTTAGAACAGTTTGAACTATCTCAAGGTTTTTTTTAGTGTGTGGCGGGGGGTAGTGGATTTACCTTCCTCAACATAATTTTGCAGAAGTAACAATTTATTATTTGATAGACATTTACTACAAGAATATAAAACTCAGATGTTCTTAATTTGTGCATCAAACATTTGTAAGTACCCTCTACATAACAAACATTGTAGTAGACATGAGAGCTGCCAGACTACAAAGCACGGAGCACAGCTTCTAAGTGCTATCAGTTTGGTGTAAAAGACAGAACTAAGAATTGGGATATGTTATAATACATGATACAATAAAAGTAAGTGAACAAAAAAATCTACCTTAATGTTTGCTTCCTAATCAACTAAGAGAAGTTGCTTTTGAAATGTGGGGTATGAAATATGTCAACCTTTTTCAGAAGACTTTTGAATGCATTTGAGATGAAAACCTTGAAGATCATCAAACCATGGTTCTCGCATTTATCTATACTATAGAATCACCTGAAGATTTTAAACTCCTGACATCCAGGTCAAAACTCCAGATCTATTAAATCAGAATTTCTGGGGTTGGAACCTAGGAAGCATGAATTAAAAATCTCCTGAGAGGATTTCAGAGGGCAGCCAAGTTTGAAAAACCCTCATATAAAAATTGCAGTTACCTAATGTCTGAAGAAATAAGCTCAGTATTTTACTGGCCACTCAATCTGGCTATGAATTTTGTGACAGACAAAACTAGGTGAAGGGTAGATTGTTGTTTTTATAAAAGCAAGCATATGGGGCGCCTGAGTGGCTCAGTTGGTTAAGCGTCCGACTTTGGCTCAGGTCATGACATCACGGTTCGTGGGTTCAAGCCCTGTGTAGGGCTGGGCTCTATGCTGACAGCTAGCTCAGAGCCTGGAGCCTGCTTCAGATTGTGTATCTCCCTCTCTCTCTGACCCTCCCCTACTCACACTGTCTCTCTCTCAGAAATAAATAAAACATTAATGAAAAAAAAAGCAAGCATGTACATTTTCCAGGAAAAAATATAATGCAAGATTGTATTTGTTCACATTAAACCAAATAATTGTACAATATGTTATTTGTAATTGCAATTAAATCAAATTGGCTGTGCTGTACCCCTATTTTTGTTATCTCTGATGAATGCAGTAATGGTTTGGTAGTAGACCTGTTATCTGATCTAAGTTAATAAGAACCTTCCCCTCAACTTTGGCTGATATTGTTGGATATTTTTCTTTAGTAGCGTTCCCATAGTCTTGACCAGGTGCTAAATTGTAGGGTTGAGTTTTCTGGTGACTGTGTTTGTTTCCTTTTTAGAAGAGCCAGTCTGGAAGTGAGGAAAACAGAGAAGAGAGATAGAGCAAGGGGGTCCTGACTTTTTTATTGAGCATCTGGATACAGCTGTGTGGGGTTTATACTAAGGAACTTCCCAGTTACGTACAAAAAGAAAGGATATTTTTTGTTTTATTTTGTTGTTTTTTTTTCTTTGCCTAGGGTTTAGTTGAAAGGAATTTCTGACTTTTGCATATAAAAGCCTCTCGATATCTCACTTAAAACTTAAAAGCATGATACCTGTATTGTTTCTTTCTGTGATTGATTAGGCTAAAAGTTAAATAAATTTAGTGAAGTTCATCTGAGTGAGGGGAGACTGGGATGAGGGATTAACCTGAGATAATTATAATTAGGATGTTCTTCTTTTTTATGTCATTAACTTATTCCATAGAAAATGTGATGTATTAGTTATCGATGCCATTTGTATTGGAAGAGGATTATTTATTTTTGGAAGAGATATGGAATGAGGATAAAAATAGTGGTATTTACTGATAATTGGTTACTCCATATAGGATACTGAGGTAAGGAAGTATGCTGCAAGGCTATGATTAAACCTACATCAAGAAACGCTTTTCTGCATCTGAAAAATAAAATGAGGCTGGATGCACATAGTTGTCAGGAATGTCCTATACAATGAATGAGATTATGTTGACAATTGCATAGGATAGTGTTAGGACAATCTATATTTCTGATGAAAGTGTCATGGTCATTTTTAATATTTTTCTAATTTTACAAATTTTCAATTACAAACAGCATTTGACCCTTACTAAATTAATGTAATGTGAAAGGAGTTGAAAACAGAATAAACTGAGAATTTCTATTATAAATCAAGTGATTCTAATAACTCTATTTATGATGTCTCAAATTTTTGAACAAGAAGATTAGCTTAATTTAGCCTTAGGTTTATTTATTGTTTGGAGGCCAAAATGCACACATTTTATAATATGAGAAAGTTATCTTTGTGATGGATTACTCACAGAAGGGATCCCAAGAGCATAAATTTAATTGAAATAATAACTACAATAAAAGGAGAGAAACATATTTTTCATTTACATTTGCACATATGAATTTTTTTTTTCTAATTTTGTCATTCCTGTCACCAAGAAGCAGTCTCAGAATTCCAACTTCTTCCTCTGCGTGTTATTGATCATTTTACTTTTTCCTTTTTCAGTCAGTGGAGAGACTTAGGCTTTCGTGTCAAGCAGATCTAGACCTCAGTTCTAATTTTACCAATGACAAGACTTTTGAGCTTGGGTATTCTGTAAAGAGTCAGGGCCTCAATTCCTCATATGAAATAAGGATAATAATGGCAGGACTTCAATAAATGGCAATTGTCTTTATTTGCCTAGGTTGATGCTTATGTTCAGTATGATGTCTTATAATAAGTTGGGCAATAAATTTGCTAGGATATTTATTACATAAGGTAAATTGTCATTTTATTCTGTTACATATTATAAATCCTTGTCTACTTTAAGTAGTAAATCTATCTCCAGACCTTAACTTTTCCATTCTCACCCCTTGTAGAGAAAGCACTTATAGATATTCATATTTTCTTATTCTCCAACTTCACGTGTCCAAAAATAACACATCAAATGGACGTTCCATTTCTCCCCTCCTTTCAAAGTTTCCTATTACTTTCTATGCAAGTGTTTTTCTTTTTTTCTTTTAAATTTTCTCAGGCGAGATTATCAGCCATTTTTATTCTTCCTTCTCCATGTGTTGTATCTCATCTGTCACCAATGTCACCACATTTTTTTTTCCCTCTCAAAGCATGTCTCTAACTTTGTCTCATGTCATTTCTACCATCACTTCTGTCTGGGCCCTCATCAACTCATTTGCTTCTCTTTACCCATGATGAAGCTTAATTAATGAAAAATGATACACACATATAAATAAATGTGGAGAATATATATTTCATGTTCTGAGAGTTGAAAATCTAATTAGAAGCAATAGTGTTGAAATAGTCAGATTTGAAACTCGTGCTTTCTTTCATATTAATTTAAGTCATCTTAAATTGATTTGGCTTGATCAAAGAATTTTTTTTAACTCTTTACTCATTTTTTTTCAGTTGGTACTCAATCTTTATTCAAAGACATAACTCAGTTTTTTACACTAGAAAATATGCCAAGTATAATATGGTACAGTATTCTCAAGGCAAGTATCTAAAATTTTGTTGCAAAGTTTCTGCAGTCAGTTTGTATTATTTTATACTTTTAAATGATCCTTTTGATACAAAAAATAAAATTATTCCTTTAGTGTTATAACACTTAGAATCTTATCATAAGGTTGTATGATTATATGACACTCCCATGTAAGTTAAGAGAGAGAAAGACAAATATGATTTCTTTTATCTGTGGAATCTAAAAAATAAAACAAATGAACAAACAAAAAACACTCAAAATACAGAAAACAACATGGTGGCTTCCTTAGAGAGGTAGGTGGGAAGATGGACAAGGCAGATGAAGGAGAATAAATTTCCAGTTATAATTCATAAAGATAAAAGGTACAGCATAGGGAATATAGCCAATAATATTGTAGTAACATTGTATGGTGACAGATGGTGGCTAACTTTTTTACCAGTCTATGCAGCTGACAATTGAGCTACCCTCCTTGAAGCTTTTGTCTACCTTTTTATGCTACACTCTTCATGTTTCCTAGGATCCTGACTTTTCACTGCTATTTTCCATGCTCTTCAAATGTAGACAAGTCCCAGATTTCCATTCTAGACTTTCTAATTTCCCTTCTCATCTCTCCCCTCCCCTGTTTTTCTCTCTCATTGTAGACTATCTCCTGGGAATTTTTTATTACCCACCCCCCCAACTTTGTATCAACTATATCTATGGGTAGGACTCCTTGGCCATGACAAGTCTGTTTCATTAGTTCTAATCTTATTATCCTGCTTTACAGCACTGTTGAGTAATCACAGAATTTCCCCTCAAGTTTTCCTTTTGACAGATATTCAGAAATTCTAGACTTAGATATAAAAATTTTGAAGTACTTTATAATGGTTTCAGTAAGAATTAATTGAGCACAGCTTCAGCATTTAGGCACTTTGATATATAACTTTACATTTATATAGACAGGTAGATTTTTAAAAATTTCCACTTGAAGTGTTTTTGTTTGTCACAACACTTGGTAGGGAGAGCAAATATTTTGACTCCTATCTTATAAATGAAGAGACTATGAAAATCTTTAGGAAACTTGCCCAGTTTTTGAATTGCATGATACAGATCTTTCCACAGTTTGATCCTGCCTTTCTTATCCTGAAGTAAACTATTCAAATTAACCAATAATCAACCTATAGCTTCTATTTTTTATCAATGTTGACAATGCCGTATTTTCAAATTATCAAATTAAAAACACTAACTCTGATAAGAAGGTATAGACATAATTACGACCTGCATTAGGGTCATATTTTGTTTGAATTACAGTTTATTTTTCTTAATTTTTGAGTGTTAATAATACAATGCAGTGTGTTTAATCATCCATAATCATTTTTATTTTCTCCATTTCTCCCCCACCCTCAATTTATATATTTACTGAAAGCAGGGACAAGATTTTGGGGAAAATATTATTGTAATTGGTCTGTACATATTTGTTAATTAACTCAATGTTGTGGACTGAATGTGTCTTCCCAAAATCCATATGTTGAGTCCCTAATCCCCAATGTAACTGTACTTGGAAACAGGTGCTGTGAGGAAGTTACAAAGGTTAAGTGAGGTCGCAGGTTGAGACTCTTTATCTGGTAAGGCTCATTCATTTACATGAGAAGGAGATATCAGGGCTCTCCGGTTCCTCCATTTGGGGACACAGAAGGCAGATGACCCTCAGCAAGTACGGAAGACAGCTCTTACTAGGAATTGAATCCACTAGTTGCCTCATCTTGGACTTCTTGAACTCCAGAATTATAAGAAAACAAATTTGTTTAATCCATCCAGTTTATGGTGTCTTCTATTGACAGCTGAGGTGACTAAGACAGATTGATGGCTTCCTTTTCTAATTAGAGAATTAACTATGATCAATGTGGGGTAGGGATGGAAATATTCAAATCAAATAGGAGTCAAAATATTCTTGTGTTTTTAAAGTCTATGTCAGAATTTGACACCTTAAATTAAATGATATTCTGTGGTTACATTTTGAAAATTTTTGAAATAATTATTTTCAAAAAGCCCTCTGGATTGATGAAATTCCAATATGGTGTTTTAGAAAAATCTAATTAAAATGTAGACTATTATAAGATTTGCACTTATAAAGTGATCAGAAAGAAGTAAACTACTTATTATAGATTTTTTCTGAAATATATTTAAGTACTAATATGGATTCCAGGAGGATAAAACCATAGATACCTTATCACTAGCTACATACACTGAAAAAATAGTCAATAAAATATCTCACAAAGAATTCATATATAGAACGGTTCCAAGATCTAAAAAATGGATAACAGAAAAGAGTGAGATGGGTAAGCACAGAGAAATGCCTTTTCCTCTTATCTAATCCTCAGAGTGTAAAACCATTGCCTTAATCACTACATAAATCAAAGAATCTATATAGTATCTGTCTCCTAACTTCAAATATATTTACTTTCACATCATCTGTCTTAAATGGTGTTTAAAAAGAAAAAGGTTTGTGAAGTTTAATTATACATTTTAAAGTTAATAAACTTAACAAAATTCATGTCTATATATATACAAAGAAGCTGCATTTTGATAGCACAACATTTTATTTAGTTCTGTCAAAGTTTCCCCCAAACAAATGTTTCATAGTGAACATCTCCACCTAGTTAGCTAATGAGCCCCTCTGGTCTTACCTGGGAAACTGCAAATTATCTGTCCTTCACTATTTAGGCAAAACTTTAGGGGAAAAAAATACAAAAACAGTGGCAAAAATTAAATCTCAAAACTGACAATGTAAGATGTGTATTTGTAGCTTCAAATGCAAATTATGAAAAGAGACTAAATCTCAGAATAGAACAAAAATATACTTTTGATTTTTAGAGATTCCAATTGATTTTAATATCCTAGACATCATTTTCAATTTTAGAAAGCCCTTCGTTCTGAAAATTTTCCTACCTAAAAGTTCAGTTTTTAAGGTTTTTTAAAATCTTTTAGGAAAACATTTACCACTTTACTAGCCAGTAAAAAAAAAAACAAACATTTTTAATTAAATATGGCTTAAAATGTTACCATAGAGCATCACATTTGAATGTTCATTTTAAAATCTATTTTTTTTATATGAGAAAGTTTATTTTCCCCCATTTCCATGGTGTGATGGCCTGAATGGTGACTTCTGAGAAGACAGGTCCATGCTGGACATTTGAGAAAACGACCTTAAATGGAAACAGGAATTTTGAGGATATAATTAAAGATCTCCATATGATATCATCCTGGATTATCAGGGTGGGCTATAAATCCAATGACAGAAGCCATGAGAAGACAGAAGCAGAGAGTGTAGTGACACAGCCGTAAGGCAAGGAATACCCAGAGCTACCAGAAGTTGGAAGAGACAAAGAAAGCTTCTCCTTTAGATTCTTCAGAGGAAACACCATTATGCTGAAAACCTTGACTTTGAATTTCTAACCACCAAAAGTATGAGAATAAAATGCTGTCTTAAGCTACCAGATTTGTGATAATTTTTACAGCTACCCTAGGAAATAAATATACTTTCTCAAACTTGATAGTTTGCTTCTTTATATTACTGGTCTAAAACAAAGCTAGAAAGTGTTACCATGAGACTTGTAATCCTCTTGACTTCCCATTTCAAGTCCATTCTTTGGGTCAAAATCCTGTTCAAAAGACAGAAAAAGTTCGGTTAAATGCTGGACCCTAGATCTCTAGAATTTTATGAGTAAAAAGGACTTACAAATGTTAGAACACAGTCACTTCATATTTTAGAGAAAATCAAGTCCAGAGAAGCTTGACTGTTTGCTTCTGTTCATAAAACCAACACTGAATCCCTGTCTTTGAACCTGCTGGTGGTATGAATGAATGGCACTGCTAGTCACAGCTGAGATTACCAATCTACTGCCTTTCCCCTGGTGTAGTCTGTTCACCTTGTCATAACAAAGTAACATGGACTGAGTGGCTTAAACAACAGATGTTTACTTTCTCACGGTTTTGGTGACTGGAAGGCCATTACTGTGCTGAGAACTCTCTTATTGGCATGTAGATCACTGCCTTCTTGCCGTGTCCTCGCATGGCCTGCCCTTTATGTTTGAATGGAGAGAGAGAGAATACTCTGAATTACTGAATCAGTGCCCACTCTTGTGACCTCATTTAACCTTAATTATCTCCTTTTAGGTTCTGCTTCCAAATATAGGACTCATAGGGTCATACTGAGAGTTAGGGTTTCAAAATATGAATTTAGGGGGACACAACTCAGTCCATGAGTTGGACTACCCATCACTGTGCTTAGGTAAGGAAGAATATGTCCTAATACCCCTTGGATGTGGGAGAACTGAAACAGCTAATCAGTGTTGTCTCCTTTACCAAAAGATTTCAGATAGACCTTACAAGAAATCATGCCCAAAGAAGATTGAATTCTCTATTTTTTAAAATAGGAATCATCTTGGAGATAGCTACCCAAAAAGTAATGATAATAATAAGCAAACTCCTCAAATTTTCAGTAGTAACTATAATTTTCAGTCAAGAATAATAACTTTTGTTCTATATAAATGCATTTATAAAGCAAGCATTTTGGATTTCCATTACAGATATGAAAGGAAAATAACAAGCAAATGGGACTGAGAAAATAATTTGAACATTTTTAGCTCGTTTAAGAACAAGTTCCTCTTGATGTTTTCACTGCTGTTCTCACCCTAATTCTTTCTTTTTTTCCCCATGAATACTGCTCAGTCTTCTGAAAGCTGACTGATTGAGGATTTCTATACAGACAGGGAAGGTCAGTAATGGATATTTTCACACTTTAGCCAGAAAGAACAGAAAAGAATCTTCAAAGTTTGTAATAAACAGAGCAATCTTCAGGGATCAGAACAGCCCCTTAGATTCAATGCCAGGTGTCTTTGCAATCTTAGCTTCACAAGGTACCCAGTCACATCAGCTACTTACTCTGTGTAGGGAGTCCCTACCCCTGCTGTCAGAGAGTGTCTAGGAAAAAAAAAAAAAAAAAGACATAGCTGCTGCAGGCATATATTGTACCTGCCAATTTCACAGAATGAAAATGAAGGTGATATATGGTGTCCACAGGGTATTGAGTTATTTTTTTCCTCTCTATTTCATTCTCCTTTTTTTTTTTTTTTTTTGTCTGAATGCCTTATATTCCCATTTCTCCCTCAATATATATCCTTGGAGTCCTTGTCCTCTTTTATCAGTCAGATAGGTGTACCAGAATCGGAATTAGAGAGCGCCAAATCAACACTTTTGATATTTCAGCAGACAAGAAAGCATTGATAAAAAACTTTGTGAAGTGTCCTGCTCCCGATTATCTGAAACGTGAACCGAGATGTCAGTCCCTGAGATGAGCCACTTCAATTGGTAGTAATGTGGCATAGAAAACGGTCAGGCCACCGTAAGTGGAATGGAAACAAGAGACATTGTACTTCTGAACTTATATAGCAAAATGTGTTAATCACATTATTTATTGAGGTTTGGACATGGTACTTTCCGTTTCATTTGGAGGCAAGGCTCACTGAACTGAAGTTTGAAAATCTAGACTTGATTTGAATCCTCATGAGCTCAGTAAAATAATAAGCTTATCTTATAAAGATGTAATTTCTTATGCTTAGTAGATAATATTTTAAATTCACAGATCTAAAATAGCATTTAGTATAGAGTATAGGAGTTGCACAATTTTTTTAATGCTCATTTATTTATTTTTGAAAGAGACAGAGAGCACAAGCAGGGGAGGGACAGAGAGAGAGAATCTTAAACAGGCTCCACACCCAGCATGGAACCCAATATGGGGCTGGATCCAACGACCCTGGGATCATGACCTCAGCTGAAATCAAGAGTTAATTGCTTAACCAACTGAACCACCTAGGAGCCCCTAGAAGTTACACAGTTCTGAATGATTGAAAGTTAAAAAGCATTTGTATTAATTTATAAGATATCTCGCAGATCTTTAAAAATCATGGATAAGATTATATATATATATATATATTTTTTTAAGTATCTCTAATGTAGTAATTTTTAAGAAGGTGAGAGAGGTAAAGAAACAAAAAAGGCCTGAGATAAATTTGATAGGAAATTGTACCTTTTTTTTAGTAAAGGTAATAAAGTCTATGGCAAATAATTTAGTAAATTTCATATTGTCAGTGAGAATAATGAACTATTGGCATAAAATGTGCTCTTGAGTTATGTATTATAAATTCCATTATTAACAGTGTTAAATTTATCCCAAGCCTATGAAGGAAAAATAAAAAGAAACTCTCCATTTGTAGACAGTTCATTTCACCTTCAAATATCAAGATAGGCCTCCTGAAAAACAGAATCATTTAGAACAATTCAAAGTTCATTCTTTTTATAAATTGAGTGATAGTAAACAAGACTTTGAGAGAAAATTAGAGTGTTCCTATTCTTTATTCTTTCAAGACATGAGATTCTCAAAGGTGTGTGTGTTTGTGTGCTGGAGACAGATTCAATGATATAAATATTTTGTTGCCTTTCATAAGGTCACTAATGCATAAAACTTAATACTTGCCTTAGTCTTTTTGTAAATCTTTTATTTTTTAATGTTTATTTTTGAGAGAGAGAGAGAGAGAGCGCATGCACACAAATGGGGGAGGGGCAGAGAGAGAATGAGACACAGAATCTGAAGCAGGTTCCAGGCTCTGAGCTGAGATCATGACCTGAGCAGAAGTTGGATGCTTAACCGACTGAGTGACCCAGGCGCCCCTGTGTACTTTCCTTACTCTTAATACTCATTGAAGGGTAATAAACATACAAGGTGCTTTGAAAGGAATCCACTTGTTTATCTAAACTAACATAAAACCTGTTTGGTCATCGTTAATGTATTCAGCCAATGTTTTCTTACATTATTTAATGTCAGCTGTCATGCTAGGCATTGCAGTGATATATACCATACAGCCTCTGACGACTTCTCCTAAGGATGGTAAATTAATAGTGGCAAGTATAATAACTGGGCAGGTTGTGAACTGTGTGAGTGAGAAGAGGAAAGCACAAGCATGTTCGGTCAGTGATCGCCATTAGTCAATGTGCTCAATGGGAAAATAAAGGCCAGGTTTTCTCCATATGCATATAATTAACATAACTACCAATATTTTGGTAATGGTGTAGATTATATTTATGCTATATACATTTTTCTCAGGGATATCGTCTCATTAGCACAGTTTCGATATTATAGGAACAAAATTATATTCTCCTTAGGACCATATGCATTCCAGGACCCACTGCTCGGCAACTTATAACAGTGCTGCTTTCTTTTATATTTGCTCAAACTCAGGGCAAATGCCTTTTGTTAAAGCAGCACACCAGTTTTGTCAGTCAGAGACTGCGAATTCCCATCTGCCCAGAGCCCTGCTGCTTCACTGGAAATCTCACTTCCATAGATCAAAGCCTCTTCTCATACTCCACTCCAGTTTGCCGTGGAACATTTGCTGGCAGATACCACCATTATCCATGTCCCTCTCAGAGCTCTAACACTGATTCACAGTTGATATTCTGGCTAAATTCCAGGACATCCTAAGAGGCAAACCTGTCGGGCCACTTAAAGCTAATTTTTACTTTATATGATGCTGATAAAAACTGCTCGAGTTTACAACATTATGACTCTAGTCAACAGTCTTTGATTCCAATGAACCAGAAAAGAAATCAATGGCATAGCCAAGCAATGGAATAAATGTATCTTATCATTAAACATCTGGCATCTGGACTCAGGTTTATTTTATTAGTTAGGTGACCCTGGATTTGTTATTTAACATTTGCGTGCTTTAGTTGCCTTTTATGCTTGTATATATATTCCTAGTTCTCAATTCTGTTTGTTCACTCCCACTCCCTAAGTACATTTAGCAATATCTGGAGTCCATTTATTTGTAGATACTACGATAATCCTAAAGGTACAGTTTAAGTATGATTCTTGAGGGTCCTACAATGAGCCAGACAGCCCTGTACAACAAAGCCCTTAGCCCCAAATACCAACAGGGTCAAGGTTCAGAAACCCTCATTTATATAATGGCCTCTAGAACACTTTCTGTAGGGCTCTATAACATGAAAGGTCTTTACATCTGACTGTGAGTGAGTTGTTATGTATTCTGTCTACACAGCTTCCCTCTCCTCAACCCCATACCCTCTTCTTTATTCATTCAGATCCACTCTTACCCTTGCCTTAGGATTCTTAAACCAGATGCACTTTCATCTAGAAGCAATATTCCCCCCAGATATCTAAATAATCCCTTCTCTCTCTTTTTTTTTTTTTTTTAAGATTTTATTTATTTCTAGGAGAGAGAGAGAGAGAGAGACAGCGTGAGCAGGGGAGGGTCAGAGAGAGAGGGAGTCACAGACTGAAACAGGCTCCAGGCTCTGAGCTGGCAGTCAGCACAGAGCCCGACGCGGGGCTCGAACCCACGAACCGCGAGATCATGACCCAAGCGAAAGTCGGACGCTTAACCGACTAAGCCACCCAGGCGCCCCCCTTCTCTCTCTTTAAGTCAGTATTTCTCCATGAAGCCTACCTTAACCACCCTATGTAAAACTGCACTCATTCATCCCCACAGAAATATATACACCTATACTCCTGATACTCTTGTGTTTCATTAAGTGTCCATAGCACTTAACCCTTTATAGCATACCATATATTTACATGTTGTTTTCATTGGCTATTAATTGCTCCCTTGTTAGGATGTAAATTTCAAGGACGTAGGGATTTTGTCATTTTTTTTAATTTGACACACAGATGTTTAATAAATATTTGTTGAATGATGTTAATGTTGAGTGCTTTGCATAGCATGATCATCTAATAAGCAATAAAATGATAGATGATTATGATGCAAAATAGTGAATATTCAACTGTCTATTAGTGTAGGTACAAAAGGAAGGAAAGCTATAGGTATCAGTGAAATAGAGATTTAGAAATTATATCTCTTATATTTTAAGTATACATACATCTTAACATAAATAAAATGATTCAATACATTCTTGTGCTTCTCAGTTCAAACAGCATCTTTATCTTTAGTTTGGAAATGCCTTCAGGATTGGCACTTGGCTTTCTCCTTCTCCTTAATTTCCCCTCAATACTATATGCTGTGTTATGATTGTATCTTACTGAGAATCTTGTTTTTGTAAACCAGCATTCTATAGTTTACCTAATTTTTGTGCATTGTACCTGAGTTCCAATAACCATTTATTGTTCTGGGTTAGAGCTGTGGTGATTAGGGAAAATTTCTTTACCTTGCTATGAAAAATCCATAATTCAACATGTGATTAACTGGGAATTGACAGAAAATTATACATTTTCCATTTTGTGCATCTAAAATTTACACAAGAGTTTGAACAATTGACATCTCCTGGTTTAGTATAATAAATGTTTACCAAGCACCTCAAACAAGTAGGTTCCCTTCTCTGATTCTCAATAATTAAGGGCCTCCAGAAATTGTAGTATTTCTTAGAAATTTACCAGTACCAACTTACTAATTATCTTAATATAACCTTACTCACTTGTAAGTTGTAAAACATTGTGAGAGTAAGCCATTTGAAATGAAGTACCTTGCCTTTGCTAACATTTATTCTCCTAACAAGCATGTTTAATCCAGATTTACCACTGAGTGCTGGCATGAACAAATTTCATCTCCTCATATATTAGAAAGTAAATTTTCTAATGATTCTACAAAGAGCAAATGAATCGCAAAATACAGTAACTTCCTTACGAATGTTTCATTTTGAAATGAATCCCATAATAGAATCTAAATGATCTCAAGCTGTTTGCCTAATCCCTTAGTCTAATTCCATTCCCTTGATATCCAAGCAAAATGGATAATTTTACTTTCTCTCTGTTAATTGGCTGCTTTTCCCTTGCCCTTTCCAGTGCCTAAAAATGTAGTGATTGGGCGAAAAGGAAGCAAACCTTATTTGTACACATAGACAAATGGATTCTTTTTTATTACAAACGCCTGTCCTTTGCGAACTAATCTTGCCAACAAAAACTATTGCCTTGAAATGTCAGGAAATCAAAAATGCCAGCTTGATATGCTGAAGTCACAGACCTTCCAAATTTATACATGTCTAAATCAGCAATCCCTTCCACAATTCAGGTCTAATTTGAATTGTTATAAGCAGCCCTTAATTGCACTACCTTCTATACCCAACTAGTGACTGACTTTTGCTTTCATTACCCACCGCTTGCTGCAGAGAGTAAATTAAGTACTCAACCAGGGGGATTTGCTCTATTAAGACAAAACAGTGACATGCTGATTAAATTTAAACTGTCAGATTATATTTCATTTGTTACTATTACCATTTTCTGAGGAGTATAACCAATCAGTTTTTCTTTCCCTGATACTTCCATTGAAACTTTTGTCCTTAGAAACTAGGAATTGCTAAGCTAAATATAGATTTCTAAACCATTAAAACAGGATTTTTATAAAGAGAAGAATGCCCTTTTTATAAAAGGAATTTTCAATCATATAAACCCAGTGGTTGGTTAAAAATTCATAGTGTTACAGGAGTCGGGTGTGTTCTAGCATGTTTTTGGAAATGGGTATATATTTAAATGTCAATGCTTATTTTCTTTGGTTCAGTGGCTTTCAAGCTTTATAATCTTTGAGATTCTTACATCATCTTATCCTTTGCTGCCTGAAGAGCTAGGATAAGAGTCCTTTTAATTTATTATCTTTTTGTGTGTGTGGAACACCCTATCTTTGAAAGTTAAAGGACAAATGTAGAAAGCAGAAAGCCCTGAGCCGTTAAGAAGGCAAAACTAGTATATCCCAAGGTATAGATTTATCAACAACTTTTTCATCCTTCAAAAGAAATCACACTTGCAGTCTTTATAGTTCCATTATGTGCCCTCATGATGACCGAAACTTATTTTGAAAAGAAAAATAATCTAATAAACTCAAGGAATTCTTTAAAAGTTACTTTGCAATGTATTATGATACATTTTCCAGGTAGTTTACATAGGAAAAAAGGAGTCATTTTTATAAGCTGCTTTAAATATAAATAATGCAATATTTAGGAAAAGTTTTCACCTACAAGGATGAAATACTGAACAAAGTGATTATTCTCCAAAATGTTTCTTTTATACCAAAGGCAAATTGTGAAGGCTGATAGTATCGCGTGTTTTAGAAAAGAGGAGACAAACCTCAACATTTTGGCAGAGAGTAGTAATTGTTTCAGAGATTGCCAATTAAAATCAGAAATCACAAAGCAAAATAGGTCCCCCAATGAAATATAGATGCCAGAATTGCAGGTTTTTATCTGAGGCTTTTAGTAACAAGTTTAAGCTATCGTTTTTGGCAATGTAGTTCCCTTTAATCTAAAAAGCCTCAGAGCCTGTTTTAAGAGAATTATTTTCTCTGCTGCATGTATCTAAACCATTTTTATCCCTTGCTTCATCTTTCCACTCACATGTCGTTTCAAGTACTCAATGTTGAACATATTCCATTTATAATACATCTGAGCTTACAATTTATTTCTAAAGTCGTCTTAGTTAACCATAATTTGGATTTCTGAAGGACTAATAACCTATCTCTGAATGTGAGACATTTTAGCAAAGATAGATGGCATTTCCAGCTTAAAATTATTAATGGTACATCTAGCCTTAAATATGATGATTTTTTCTCATTTTATTGTTTATGTTTCTTCTTTCATTCTTTTTCTTCTCACATTTCCATTGTTTAGATTTTACATGAATATAACCTCTGTGCTCTTAATATCTCTCGAAAGCTCTAATAGTAATGACGACAGCAAAGAAGTGAACACTAGATCTTAACTATAGAGAACAACTGATGGTTACCGAGGGGAGGTCGTGGGGGAATGGGTAAAATAGGTGATGAAGATTAAGGAGGGCACTTGTGAAGACCACCAGGCGATGTATGAAACCGTTGAGTCACTATATTGTACACCTGCGACTAATATAACGCTGCATGTGAACTATGCTGGATTTTGAAATTAAATTCAATTAAATTTAAAAAATGAAAAAAGTGAACGTATAAAACAAAAGTGACTTCAAAAAAAAAATAAGACATGGTGCATTGGTAGTGGGAGCCATGTACCTGTATTCTTAGTGCAATCCCTGGCGCTCTTATCATTGGTAAAATGCAATAGCTGATGTATCAGTAGGTGTTTGGGTTGTTTTTAAAAACAGACATATGGAGGTCCACATGGAAACCTTTCTAATTTGATATGTATTTAAAAAATTTTATTAATCTTTATCCACATATGCTTCTTGATATATCAGTGTAGCATGCTAAATTTTCATATACATCTCAAGTTATTGTGAAATAAAATGGAAGGCCTCCTGCAGTCAGTCATTATTTTAAAGGTGCTTGAGTGTTCCTGGGATATTCCACAAAACCAGCGGCTTTCTGGGAAGATTATTTTTATACTTAGCCTTGATATGTGACTTATCAGATTACCACATGACATTTCATGCTTTGGTGAAGAAATTTGAGTGTTTAATAATGAAAATAAGAGTGGGGATTGAAGGAAGATCAGCTTTTAAAGTTGCAGGGAGACAAAAATCTCTGAATCCCAAAAGGCAGTGCGTAATTCATCATAGCATAGAAAATAGAAGTTTAAAGTAGATAGAAGCCTAGTTTCCCAACTCTCACAATAATGTATTGTTTATGAGAATAAAGTTTGTGCCAGTTAATTCTCTGTGTAAGTTCCATTTCCACAATATATTAATGTGGCTTTGGACAAGTTTACTGTCCCTGGAGCACTATCTTTTTTTACTAAAGACTTTTACTTAAGGACCTTAATACAAATCTCATAGGACTATTGAGACGATTTAAATGAGCAGAGTTTAATGTGTAAATTGTTAAGACATTGGTAATGCTGGAGTCAGTAGGTCTCACTGTGAACTCTGATTTTGGATCTCAGTGAAAAACTGTATTTTGGGGGCAAGTTATACAACCTCTTTGAATCTCTTCTGTATTGTACAGATGCTAACATCCTTTGATTTTCGTGTTTCTAATCCTTCTACTGTAGACTGAATGTTCCTTTAAAATTCCTATGTGGATACCTATCCCCCAATATAATGCTTTTGGATGTGAGGCCTTTAGGAACTTACGTCTTTAATGTTATTATAAAAGAGAACCTGGGGTGCTCTCCTGCCCCTCCCACCATACAAGGACACAGAGAAAAGACAGCCATATATAAACCAAAAGCAGGTCCTCACCAGACACCAAATCTGCCAATGACTTGATCTTCAACTCCCCAGCCTCATGATCTGTGAGAAATAAATTTCTGTTTTTCAGTCTTCCAGTCCATGGTGTTTAGTTATAGCAGCCGAAACCAACTAGGAAAACTTTGTGTGGATTAAATAAGATGACTGTATAACTCTTCTATTATTTCTTAACACATCAACAAATACGTTATGGCTTAAAATAATACCCATTAATTTTCTCAGAGAGTCTGTAGGTGAGGAGTTTGGGTGTGGCTAACAGGGTCCTTTGCTCAAGTTCTCATGAGGCCACAATGGAGATGTTGACCAAGATATGTTTCTCTCTCTTCCAAGCTTATGCAGTTGTTGGCAAAATTCATTTCCTTGTGATCAAAGGATCGACATCCCAGTTTTCTTCCTGACTCAGCTGGGCACATTCTCACAGGCTTTTTCACAGGATAGCAGCTTACTTCTTCAAGAACAGCAAAGTAGTTTTCTCTCTTCTAGTCCTACTGTAGAAGTTTCACTTGATTGAGTAGGCCAACTCAAATAAGTAAATAAATAAGTAAATAAACACATAAATAAATACATAAATATTGGGGCACCTAAGTGGCTCAGTCAGTTAAGCATCTGACTTCTGCTCAGGTCATGACCTCATGGGTTCATGAGTTCAAGCCCCCTTTGGGCTCTGTGCTGACAGCTCAGAGCATGAAGCCCGTTTCAGATTCTGTGTCTCCCTCTTTCTCTGTCCCTCCCATGCTCTCTCTCTTTCTCTGTCTCTCAAAAATAAATAAACATTATAAATAAATAAATACATCTCCCTTTTAATGTCAAAACAAAACATTTTGATCTTCAGTTATAGCTACAAAACTTCTTCAGTTTTCCTTTATAATGTAGCTTAAACGTGGCAGTGATATCATATTCACACATCCCATCTAAACTCAAGTGAAGCAATTTATATAAAACAAAATAGGGAATCCTGGAGGCCACCTTAGAATTTAGGCTACAACTTCCATGAAAGAAAAATACTTAGCACAGAATGTGACAAGTAGTAAGTATTGAATATATGTTAACTATTGTCATACAAAGTGGTTAGCACAGTTCCTAACCAATGGTAAAAACTACCTAAAGAGTGCCTGTTATGGTCATGATTATTTCAACTTCTCATCATTTGATATAATGTATTTTCCCTGTCAACACATTCAACCTCAGTAACATTTACATTGTTATCAATCAATCATTAAGGTTCAACATCTTCCTTGACCAGTTGGGAATTCTGTACTTTTTGTTTTAGTAAGGCTCACTGTAGTAAACATAGTACTATTCCTATATCCACAAACAACTTTAGTTTCCAAAAACGAAAAACTATATATTGTCTACTTGCACTACATCTTCTTGAGAAAAATAATCTGTTTTTGATTTTTACTTGGCCAAAAGAAGTCATTTTATGAGAGAAGTTCATGAATGTCAGGACAATTAAGCACTGTATTTAACTGGTATGTGAATGTGTGCCAGTTTAGTTGACTATTCAAATGTGTCTCAAATGTCATTTTCAGTGTCTCTGTTTGGTACTAGAGTGAACTAAAAAGTCAATATAAAATTGTTTTCCCAAATCACATTTCAACTAAGTAGTTAAAAGTTTAACTTATAAAGAATACCCTGGCTTCCTTGTATTCAAATAATTCAAAAGCTCACTCCATACAGTGATATATTAAGTGGAGATCAATTGTTGAGTAAAAGGTCTTTAATTCTCCTTACCCAAACACTATAACTTTTCCAATTTTTAAAAACTGTATAATTTTTTTCAAACATGCTGTGAACGCAGCAATTTCTAGTTATAGAAAAAGGACTAAATATTCAGTGCTTATTTTATTAGAACTATGTTAAGATTTCTTTCTGGTTATAATTTTCTATGTTGACTGTAGTGGAGATCTTTTGAAACCTAGGGAAATTTACAGTTGGACTGAGTCTAAATAATTGTCCCACTTAAAGCCATTTTCCAAAATTATGATACTAATATGAGCTAGAGTTTATTAATATTTAGATCTGTTACAATTAAAAGCAGAACTAGGGTCATACACTTGGGAGAATTGCATCTGCTGAATGGTCTCTTTTAATAAAAAACATAAGGCTGTAATGGAAATCTAGTCTTGCTTAAAATTATGCTCCAGATACCATGCTGTGTGGATCATTTTATTTCTCCTAGGAAGTATTTCCATCCATTCTTAAGTGATATGTAGAGACGACTTTTTCATCTTTTGTTGAAATGGTGTCACAATTTTTTATTAAAGGTTGACAAACGAAATCAAAAGCAGATGAAAGAGGATCTTAAGGTAACAATGGTTTTAGCATGTACTTTTATATATGACACAGCCACTTAATCTTTATAATGGAAATTATCAACAATCTGTAAATCACAGTATTGAGAAACTTAAGCCTTCTAAATATTCATAAATGCACAACTCAATGCCATAATTAAATGTACTATGATATAATACTACATTCTCACCTTTAAACATTTTTTTATTGTGGTATATTTAAATTCATGAATTTTACTAACATTTTACATTTCTTCTCATTTAATAATAACAACAAGAAGTTTTCATTGAGAACAGATCTATGTACATCAGAGAATTCTGTGGATGAGAGCGGTTGTTTTTCCTTAAGTAGGTGTATAGAATTAGTAGGAAAGAGCAATGGAAATATTCTAAAAACCACAATTATGTTCAATCCTTAGCCAATTTACATTACATATTGAGAATATTTCATCTGTCATTTGATGGTGATTTTGGTCGAAGTTAAAGATCTAATGATTGGAATCTTTAACCTTCACTTTAATATAGAGGCATGGAGATAAGTTGGATAATCAGGATTTCATAGTTTTCTAAATGACTTTGTGTTTAAGTTGCCTATAAACTGATGCATGTTGGCATTTGCTCACTCAATATTTATTCACAGACACTTCAGTGAATTAACAACTCAGGTTTCCTGTCACGTGCTAGATTAACGTTTTAATTAGAAAGTAGTCTTTCTCTTAACCTTTAAGAATATACCACAGAAAAGGTAGAGAATTTTTTGTCAATTCAAGTTTTGTCTCAAATTAACCATCAACACGTTGGTATTGGACAAATTTATTGCATATGTGTGTGTGAGAACATTTAAATTCTACTTTTAGCAAACTTCAGCTATAATACAGTGTATACAACTATAGTCACCATGTTATACAGTAGATCCTCACACCTACTTCATTTTCGTTGTTTTGTTTTGTTTTTTAATTTTTTAAAATGTCTTATTTATTTCTGAGAGACAGAGAGAGACAGCATGAGCAGGGGAGGGTCAGAGAGACAGGGAGATGCAGAATCTGAAACAGGCCCCAGGCTCTGAGCTAGCTGTCAGCACAGAGCCCGACGCGGGGCTCGAACCCACGAGTGGTGAGATCATGACTTGAGCAGAAGTCGGGCGCCCAACCGACTGAACCACCCAGGTGCCCCACACCTACTTCATTTTGTAGCCTAAAGTCTGTACCCTTTTACCAACCTCTTCCTATTTATCCTAACCCCCAGCTCCAGCCTTCACTTTTTTATGCTTTTTCAACGAGTTCTAATTGTTAATTTGGATTCCACATGTAAGTGATACCATGCAGTATTTGTCTTTCTCCATCTGGCTATTTCATTTAGCATCAAGGTTTATCCATGTTGTAGAAATGGCAGGATTTTTTTTCTTTCTCATGGCTGAGTAATATTCTTGTGTGTATATGACAGCTTTTTTTTGTTGTTGTTATCTATCCATCAGTTTATGGACACAGGTTGTTTCCATACCTTGACTATTATGAAGAGTGCTGCAATGACCATGGGAATATAGATACCCTTTTAATATCCTACTTTCATTTCCTTTGGATATATATCAAGAAGTGGGATTTGCTGGATCATAGAGTAATTCTATTTTTAATTTTTTGAGGAAAAAAAGCTGTAGTGATCAAGACAGTACGGTCCTGGCACAAAAAAAGACACATATGGTTCAATGGAACAGAATAGAAAGCCCAGAAATGAACCCACAATTATATGATAAACAAATCTTTGACAAATCAAGAAAGACTACACAATGGAAGAAAGACAGTCTCTTCAACAAATGGTGTTGGTAAAACTGGACAGCAACGTGTAAAAAAATGGACTGGACTACTTTCTTACTCCACGCACAAAAATAAATTCAAAATGAATGAAAGACCTAAATGGAAGATAAGAAACCATGAAAACCCTAGAGAAGAACACAGGTAGTAACCCTCTGACATCAGCCATAGCTACTTCTTACTAGTTATGTTTCCTGAGGGAAGGGAAACAAAAAGCAAAAATAAAGTATTGGGACTTCATCAAGATAAAAAGCTTCTGCACAGTGAATGAAACCATCAACAAAGCTAGAAGGCAAACCACTGAATGGGAGAAGATAATTGCAAATGACATATACGATTTAGATATTCTAACATCTAAAATATATAAAGCACTTGTAAACTCAAAACCCAAGAAAACATATAATCTAGTTAATAAAAGGGCAGAAGACATAAATAGACATTTTTCCGAAGAAGACATACAGATGGCTAACAAATCCATGAAATGATACTCAACATCACTCATCATCAAGGAAATATATATCAAAACTACAATGAGATATCTCACATCAATTAGTATGGCTAAAATTAACAAAACAGGAAACAACAGATGTTGGCAAGGATGTGGAGAAAAGCAAACTCTCTTACACTGTTGGTGAGAATGCAAACTGGTGCATCCACTCTGGGAAACAGTATGTAGGTTCCTCAAAAGTTAAAAATAAAACTACTTTGGTACACCTGGGTGGGTCAGTTGGTTAAGCGTCTGATTCTTGAATTCAGCTCAGGTCATGATCTCATAGTTTGTGAGATCCATCCCTGCATCAGGTCCACACTGACAGTGTGTAACCTGCTTGGGATTCTCTCCCTCTCTGTCCCACCTCTCCTCTGTGCATGCGTTCTCTCTCTTTCAAAATAAATAAATAAAATTTGAAAAATAGTACTGCCCTTAAAGCCAGCAATTGCACTATGAGGTATTTACCTGAATATACAGAAATACTGATTTGAAGGGATACATGCACCCTGATGTCTGTAGGAACATTATCAACAATTTCCACATTATGGAAAGAGCCCAAATGTCCACTGACTGATGAATGGATAAAGATGTGGTATATATACAATGGAAAATTATTCAACCATAAAAAAGAATGACATCTTGCCATTTGCAAGGATGCAGATGGAGCTAGAGAGTATTAGGCTAAGTTAAATAGGTCAGAGAAAGAAAAATACCATATGAATTCACTAATATGTAGAATTTAAGAAACACAGCAGATGAATATAGGGAAAGAAAAAAAAAAAGAAAAAGGCAAACCAGAAAACAGAGTCTCAACTATAGAGAACAAACTAAGGGGCACTGAAAGGGAGATTGGTGGGGGGTGAGTTAAATGGGTGATGGGTATTAAAGAGGCTGCTTGTGATGAGCACCAGATGTTGGCTGTAAGTTATGATTCTTTAATTCTATTTTTAAAGCTAATATTATGCTGTATGTTAAATAACTAGAACTTAAATAAAAAAAATTGAGAAAAGAAAACAAAGAAAGCAGGAATAGCTATAATAATTTCAGAGAGGCCTGACTTCAGAGCAAGAAACATTATGAAGCATTAAGAGGTGCATTACAGTGATAAAGAAGTCAATTCTCCAAGACAAAGCAATGCTTAACATGTATGATCCTACCAATAGAGCATCAAAACACATGATGTTGGTTGGAGTGCCTGGGTGGTGCAGTTGGTTAAATGTCTGACTCTTGATTTTGGCTCAGATCATGATCTAGAGGTTCATGAGATTGAGCCCCTCCATCAGGCCCTGTGCTGACAGTGTGGAGCTTGTTTGGGATTCTCTCCCTCTCTCGCTGCCCCTCCCCCACTCACACGTGTGCTCTTTCTTTCTTTCAAAATAAATAAACATTAAAATAATGAGGTTAAATCCAATAAAAGTATAAGGAGAAGTAGATTAATTCACTATTACAGTTTGAATTTAATGTGGTTTTTATGGATACATACAGGAGGCAAAAAATCAGCTAACACGTTTGAACTCAACAGCAGCATCAATAAACTGGATTTAGAAATCTGTCAACAACTTCATCCACAGAAGCAGATTGCACATTTTTTTTAAGCTTGCAAGATAGACTACATTCTGGTCCACAGACATACCTTAACACATTTTAAAACAATAAAAATCATATAATTTCTGCTCTCAGAATACTATGGACTGAAACTACAAAGCCATAATATAAGTCACTAAGATGAAAAGTACAGAATAGAAAATGTAGTCAATAATATTGTAATAATGATGTAGAGTGATAAATGGTGATTAAACTTACCACTGTAAGCACTGAATAGTGTTTACAATTATTGAATCATTATGTTACACACCTGAAACTAATAAAACATTGCATGTTAATTATATTTTAATTTAAAAAAGCCAAAAAAAATCCAGAATGTTTAGATATTAAACAACCCACCTCTAAGCAGTACATGAGTCAAAGAAGAAATTTCAAAACAATTTATTACAATTTGTGGGAAACACTGAAAGTAGTGCTTTGAAATTTATAGCACTGAATGTACATATTAGGAAAGAAGTGTGCCTGGGCGGGTCAGTTGGTTGAATGCCTGACTCCTGACTTCAGGTCAGGTCATGATCTCGCAGTTTGTGGGTTCGAGCCCTGCATCAGGCTCTGTGTGGAGACTGTAGTGCCTGCTTGGAATTCTCTCTTTCTCCCTTTCTCTGACCCTCCCCCCACACTTTCTCTCTTTCTCTCTCAAAATAAATAAATAAACTTTAAAAAGAAACTTAAAGAAAAGAAGAAAGATCTAAAGTCAATAATCTAAGCTATCACCATAGGAAATTACAGAAGAACAAATTCATCCAAAATAAGAAGAAAATAAAAATTATAGTGGAAATAAAAGAACAAAATCAATGGAGGAAATATTCCACAAATACAAAAGCTATTTCTTTGTAAAAATCAACAAAATTGATAAGTCCATAATCAAGCTAAAGAAAAGAGAGAACATAAATTATCAATATCAGAAATGAAAGATGAATCTCCAGAATTTATCCTATAGACAATAAAAAAGTAGTAAAAAATATTATGAACAACTCTGTGATTACAAATTTGATAATCTAGGTGAAATAGACCAACCCATTGAAAGACCCAATCTGCCAAAAGTCACAAAAGAAAACTGCACAATAAGTGCTCAATAAGTACTTTTGAAAGAGTAAAGGAAGAAAAATAATTTGTTTAATACTTTCTTGGATGTGAGAATGAAGGAATGTCACAGCATCATAATGCAGAAACTTGTGAAAATATTTTATGTTTATGTATGTAAGGGAAAATATTATTTAGCCTTGGCTAATACGTTTGGAGTTGCTAAAATGAATGATCAAGAAGAGAACATATAAATTTAAACAATGATTGTTGTTGAGAATGGAGAATTATTTCAAGGACAACTTAATATTTTCAGTGTTGTTTTAAGAAAAGGCTGTTAAGTTTTCAAGGAATGATATCATTAATTGCATTCCATAGGTCCTGGAAAAGGGTCACATATATATTTCCTATCTTTTTCTTCTTTAAGTCAACAAGAAAAATCTAGAATTTTTTTGGGGCGCCTGGGTGGCTTAGTCGGTTGAGCGTCCGACTTTCGCTTAGGTCATGATCTCGCAGTTCGTGGGTTCGAGCCCCGCGTCGGGCTCTGTGCTGACTGCCAGCTCAGAGCCTGGAGCTTGTTTCAGTCTGTGACTCCCTCTCTCTCTGACCCTCCCCTGCTCACATACTCTCTCTCTCTCTCCTAGAAATAAAAAAAAAAAAAAAAAAAAAAAAAAAAATATTAAAAAAAAAAAAAGAAAAATCTAGAATTTTTGTTCATATCACTTAACTCTAAAAATAAAAACTGAGCTAGGCCCTCTATATTTTTTCCTTATATTAGGGTTGGAGTTAACGTTATGGCTAAAAGACAAATTGAATTTATTTGATACTACATCTGTAAATGCAAGGTTGTGAAAACCAATGTTACAGTATTGCTCCGTAAGTGAGTATGTGGAGTAGAATTTTATTTTATTTTTTGTGGTAGAATTTTATTAATTCATATGTATGTTTTATTCTTTTTTCCCTATAATCCTCTATGATTAAATATTATATAATTATATATTAAATTAAATATATAGTGTGTTAAATTAAATATTATATATGTGTTATATATTTATATATGTGTTATGTATTTACAATACAACTATTCTTGCTAATTAAGTGAAAAAGACTAACTCTTTTTCAACCCTGGAGGATTATTTATCCTTAATTTGAACTTTGCTTAATTTTGACTCAGAAAGTCCTATCCATACTTGCATAACAATTTCAATTTCAACTTACTTGATCTAAATGTACAGAAAAATGTGATGCAAAAAAAGTCAGAAAGTTTATTCCTTTGTCTTAATTCTTCTTCTTATGCTTAGAAGTGCCCATAATAACTGTCTTCCAGGTTTCAAAAAGGGAGGAAGCCAATTAAGCTAGAGTAACAATTTCTCAAATGAACAGAGGAATTAAATCTAGATAAAAGCTAATATACATTATTCATCTTAAGTGACAATTATTTGACACCCCTTTGTTACAGTTTCCATTATCTACAAATAAAATATAACTAACAGAAAGTATAAAGGTTAAAGCTCTCAAACTCCTTGTTAGCCTTTACTTTTCAATGTATGTGTTTTTATTCCATTTCCTACCCCCAATGACAATATATCTTTGTTTGAGTACTAGAAAGTAAAAAGTGTGTTTATAAGTAATACAACGTTAATATGTTCAATTGCCAGAGTATATCAGCTCCTTTTTGGTAACTGAAACAATTTTATTGAAATATCAATATCATTTTAACTGTTGGGCTGTGCATCTTCTCATCTTCCTCTATGCCAGGCAACAATAAACTTTTTCTATAAATAGCCAAATAAAGAGTAAATATTTTAGACGTTGTGGACCATATGATCTCTGTCACAATGATTCCCAGCTTGTCCACTGTAGCACAGAAGGAACCATAGACAGTTCTACACAAATAGTCATGGTTGTGCTCCAATAGAACTTTATTTTCAAAATGGGTAAGAGGCAGAATTTGACCACAGGAGTTTGCTAATGCCTTCTCTGTGCCATTCTAAACATGTCAGAACTATTTCACAAATGTTTCCATCTTATGAATAGAAAAAGGAACTTCTAGTTCTGTCACTCTCTAGATAGTTTCTTTCAGTGTAGAGCACTATGATATATTCCAGCATGAAAAAAAAATTTATTGATACTAGGAGCATCTAAATTTAGAAAGCAAATATTAACAGAGCTGAAGGAGAAATAGACAGCAATATAATAATCGCAGGGAACTTAAATACCTGATTTTCAACAAAGTAGGCATCATGGAGATATAAAATCATTAAGGAAGCACTGGACATATATACTACATATTAAACTGGATGGAGTTAACTGATATTTATAGAACATTATAACCAACAGTAGCAGAATACATACTCTTTTCAACTACACATGGAACATTCTCCAGGATATATCATGTGTTGGGCCACATAGCAAGTTTTAATAAATTTGAGAAGACTGATCATATCAAGCATCTTTTCCAACCCCAGTAGTATGATACAAGAATTACAAGAAAAATGGAAAAGTCACAAATACTTCGAGATTGAACAACAGATACTGAACAACCAATGGATCAAAAATAAATCAAAAGAGAAATTAAAAATAAATATAATAAATATATTGAGACAAATCAGAACAGAAACACAGCTAAAACTTAAGAGATGTAGCAAAGGCAACTCTAAGAGAGAATTTCAAACAAATAAATGCCTACATTGAAAAAGATCTCAAAAAATCCTCACTAAATACGTCAAGAAACTATAACAACAAATAAATACAAAGTTAGTGAAAGAAAAGAAATACAGTTAGAACAGAAATAAATGATAGAGACTAAAAGGAACAGAATAGATCAGTGAAACTAGGAGCTGTTTTTTGGTGTTTTTTTTTGGGGGGGGGGTATTTTACTTTGTTTTGTTTTTGAAAAGGAAACAGGAAAACTTTTAGCTATGCCGAAAACAACAACAACAAACTAGGACTCAAAATCATAAATGAAACAGTAGACATTACAACTGATACCACAAGTAAAAAACTACTATGAATAACTACATGCCAACAAATTGGATAAATTGGACAAATGTATCCCCTGAAAAAAGGGATACATTCCTAGAAACATTATTTACCTAAACTAGACCATGAAGAAATAGAAATCAAACAGACTAATTATTAGTAGAGATATTGAATCAATAATCAATAACCTCTCAAATAAAAATCTAGGACCAGGTGGCTTTACTGTAAATTGTACCACACATTTAAAGAAGAATTAGTATCAATCCTTCCAAGTTCTTCAAAAAAAGTAGAAGAAAAGGAAACATGCATTTCTCATTTTACAAGGCAAGCATTTCCCTAATATCAATACTAAAAAAGGACATTGAAACAAAAGAAAATTACAGGTAGATTTTATTATTTTTTAAAATAGTTTATTGTCAAATTGGTTTCCATATAACACCCAGTGCTCATCCCCACAAGTGCCCTCCTCCGTGCCCATCTCCTCCCTTCCCTTCTCCCACATCCCCATTAGCCCTCAGTTTGTTCTCAGGATTCAAGAGTCTCTCATGGTTTGCCTCCTTCCCTCTCCCCAACTATTTTCCCCTTCTCCTCCTCCATGGTCCTCTGTAAGTTCCTCCTAATCCTCCTATATGTGCAAACATCTGGTATCTGTCCTTCTCTGCCCGACTTATTTCACGCAGCATAACACCTTCAAGTTCCATTCATGTTGCTACATATGGCCAGAATATTCTTAATAAACAAAAACATACATGCAAAATCTCTCAACAGTGTTAGCAAATCAAGTTCAACAGTACATTAAATTGATTATGCATCACAATAAACGGAATCTTTTCAAGGGGTCTGTGATATTAACAAATTAACAAATAAGAGATTAAAAATGAAGGGTGAAATTCTCAATAGAAGCGGAAACAACTTTCGACAAAAGTCTACATCTCTTCTTATAAAATGCTCAACAAACTAGTTATAAAGGAATGCACCCCAACATATTAAACTCTTTATATGTCAAGCCCACATATATCAGACTCAACAGTAAAAAGCTAAAAGACCAAGAATAAGACAAAGATGCCCAACCTGACCACCTTTATTTAAGTTAGTACCAGAAGTCTAGCCAGAGTCAGTAAGCAAGAAAGAGAGATGAAAAGGCATCCAAATTAGAAAGAAATAAATTGTGTCTATTTGCAGATGACATGACATTATGTATAGAAAACCTTAAAGACTCCAAAAAGTGTTAGAATTAATAAATTCAGTAAAGTTGCAGGATACCAAAATCAATATACAAAAATAAAAGCTTCAGTTCTATACATCAACAGCAAGCCATCAGAAAAATAAATAAATAAAAAGCAAGCCCATTTACATTTCCATTTACAAAAAGAATAAAATATTTGGGAATAAATTTAACCTAGGAGATAAAACATTTATAAACTGAATTGTAAGATATTGACTAAATATTGAAGATAAAAATAAAGAGAAAGGTATTCCATGCTTATAGACTGGAAGACATAAGATTGTTAAACTGTCTGTATCACCCAAACCAATCTATAGAGTCAATAAAAGCCCTATCAAATTCTCAGTGTCATTAATAAAGAAAAAAATACAATCTTAAAATTTGTATGGAGCCACAAAAGGCCCCAAATAACAAAGAAATATTGATAAGATCAAAGCTGGAGTCATCCCACTCTCTGATTGCAAACTCTATTGCAAAGCTATAGTAATCAAAACAGTATGGTATGGGCATAAAAATGGATATATTGATTAAGAGGAGAGAGAACTCCGAAATAAATCCATGCATATATAGTCAATTAATCTACAAAAAAGCAGGCAAGAATATATAGTGGGAGAAGTAGTCAGTAAATGCATTGGGGAAAACTGGACAGCCACATGTGAAATGTAAAATTGGACCCTTATTTTACTACACACACACACACACACACACACACACACAAATCAATTCAAAGAGCATTAAAGATTTTAAATTTACGTTCTGTAACCATGAAATTCTTTTTTTTTTTTTTAATGTTTTTATTTATTTCTGAGAGAAAGACAGCACGAGCAGGGGACGGTCAGAGAGAGAGGGAGACACAGAATCTGAAACAGGCTCCAGGCTCTGAGCTAGCTGTCAGCACAGAGCCCGACGCGGTGCTCGAACCCATGAACTGTGTGATCATGACCTGAGCCAAAGTCAGACGCTTAACCAACTAAGCCACCCAGGCGCCCCCGGAACCATAAAATTCTTAAGAAGAAAACATAGATGGTAAGCTCATTGATATCATCTCTGGTGACTTTTTGTGGGGAGGGCAATGGTTGGCATCAAAATCAAAAGTAAAAAAGGGCAAAGCAAACAAGGGCGACAACAACAAATGAAAAAGTGCAACATAGAAAAGGAAACCATCAGCAAAATGAAAAGGCATCTTACCAAATGTGAGACTATATTATCAAATCCTATGTTTGATAAGGGGTTAATATGTAAAATATCTCACTAACTTACAATTCAATAAGGGAAAAAAACCCATCCAGTTAAGTCGGCCGAGGATTTGACTATACATTTTTCCAAAGACATACAAAGAATAATACAAAGGGTAACAAGTACTGGTAAGGATGAAGAAAAAAGAGAATCCTGATGCACTGTTGGGGAAAGTAAATTGGTGCAGCCACTATGGAAAACAGACTGAAATCTGTTGAGACTGAAATCAGTTGTAGGTTGTGGGATGTAATATAGTCACCAGAAGCATCTGTCACATACAAACCTAACTGATATCTGTCTTTAGAATAAATCTTCTAAACTCTAAATCTAACTTCAGCACATTTGATCCCCCAAAGATGTCCATGGGTTAATCTCTGGGAACTTATCAATGTGTTTGTTATGTTATATATCAAAAGAGATGCTTCAGAGGTAATTAAGACCGAAGACATTAAAATAGGGAGATTATCCTAGATCATCTATATGTGCTCCTTGTAATCAGATGGATCCTTAAAAGGAGAAAAACAGACTTCTGGTTTTCAGTTGCTCATGGAAGGAGCTTGGATATGACCAATCTGTCATCACAAGTAAGAAGCTAAACAGACTGAAGAATCAACAACTCTTCTTGGATTACTAAAAGAATACAGAGCAAACTGTTACCACTAACATTGGAGAGACCAGTGAATACAGAAAGTCTAGGTTTACTGAAAAAGACAAGCAGAAACTGCCTCAGGAGCCAATGCTTGTTCAGAAAAACCTGAACTGTAATTGAAAAACTGCTGATGACTCAGTATAGGCAAGCCTGACAATTAAACTCCAGGATATCCCCGTCTGAGAGAAGCACCTATATATACTATGAGATTTAGCTCCTGGAGCTTGACTGAGTCCTGAAATAAACATTGTAGAGAAATCCCCCTGGGCTGCCAACATGGGAGATAGTGGTGTGGGAGGAATGTAAAGAATCATTTTAATTTTTTTAATGTTTATTTATTTTTGAGAGAGAGATGGAGCATGAGTGGAGGAGTGGCAGAGAGAAAGAGACAGAGACAGAGACAGAGACATAGAATCTGAAGCAGGCACCAAACTCCTAGCTGTCAGCACAAAGCCCGATGCAGGGCTCAAACTCATGAACCGTGAGATCATGACCTGAGCCAAAGTTGGATGCTTAACCAACTGAGCCACACATGCACCCCTGTAAGGAATCATTTTAAAATATACTAGAGTACCCTGTTATTTTTAAGAAGATCTGCCCTCAAGAAAAGCTAGTTAACCAGAGACCACCCCGCAAGGGTATTATCAGAGCCTGATTGGAGGAAGGAAAGACTCAGAGCTCTCTAGCCCACTCTAGCTATTGTGAATAGCTAGATGGATAAAGTAGACAGTATGTAAAAACAAATGTACAATGCAAGCATGATGCTACAAATCCTAAGAAAGAACTGAAAAACTGCAAATGATAATTTTTTTAAAAATGAGCAAAAATAAATGCCTTTGATAGACTTATTAGCAGGCTGGATTCAATTGAAAAAAATCTCTGAACTAGAGGATTTATAAATAGAATCCTTGAAAATTTAAAAGCAAAGAAAATAAAGACGGAAAGAAACAACCCCAAATACCCAAGGACAGTGGGACAGCTATGAAGTGTATATCGTATGTGTAGTAACTCTGCAAAAGACAATATCAAGAAGACTGGAAAACTAGCCACAGAAGGTTTGCAGAAGATACATGTGATAAAGGACTGCTATCCAAAATACACAAATACTTAAAACTCAATAAGGAAAACAACTTGATTTAAAAATCAAATACCTTAGACATTTCACCAAAGGAGATATACGGATGACAGAGAGACATATGAAAAGATGCCTCATATCATATATCATCAGGGAAATGCAAACTAAAACAATAATAAAGTATCACTACACACTACTTATAATGGCCAAAATCCAGCGTATTGACAACAAAAAATGCTGTTTTTTTTGTTTTGAGTATGTGGAAGAACAAGAACTCTTGGTCATTGCTGTTATAAATGCAAAACAATACAGCTATTTTTGAAGACAATTTAGAGTTTTCTTACAAATCCAAATCTACTTCTACGGTACCTTAGAGCAAGTTCAGTCCTTGGTATCTACCCACAGGTGTTGAAAACAACAGTCACACAAAAATCAACACACAAAACCTGCAGGTGTGTGTTTAAGAAACATTATTCATAATTTCCAAAACTTGGAAATATTCAAGATGTCCTTAAGTAGGTGGAAGGATAAACTGTGGTATGTCCAGGCAATGGAATATTATTCAAGATTAAACAACAACAATCTGTCAAGACATGCAAAGACATATAGGAAACTTAAATGCATATGACTAAGTGAAAGAAGCCAATATGGAAATCAAATAACTGTGTGATTCCAACTATATGACATCCAGAAAAGGCAAAACTATGGAGACAATGTAAAGGCCAGTGGTTGCCCCCAGTATGGGAGTGGGAGAGCTAGAACACAGAAAAATTTCAGGGCAGTGAAAATTCTCTGTTTGATATTATAATAATGGGGACATGTTCTTATACACTTTTCCAAACCTGTAGAATGTATAATACTGAGAATGATTCCTAAAGTAAACTATGGACTTTGAGCAATTATGATATGTCACTGTACTTGCATCTTTGGTTTAAAAAAATATTCATGCCTTCCTGGTAAGTGATGTTGATAATGCGGGAAGCTACACATATGTGAGGACAAAGGATATGTGAGAAAATTCTATACCTTTCTCTCACTTTCTTGTAAACCTGCAACTGCTCTTTAAAAAAAACAAAAGTTAGAAAAAAGCTACAACACCTTTTCTAGTTGTAAGAAGAGATAGGTCAGAACATTGATGCACAAAATGAAGTCAAAGAGAATCACCAGTGTGAGAGGGTTCGATGTGTAATCGCTGGTTCTAAGATGAAAAGAACCACATACAAACACTAGAGAGAGGTCTCCTGGACCTCCTGGTGGCCTCCAGCTGGCAGCCAGCAAGGAACACTGTCTCAACTACACAACTGTGAAGAACTGGAATCTTCAACCAACCTGAATGAACTTGGTGTCATCCCAGAGTCTCTTGATAAGAGCCCAGTCAACACCTTGGTTTCAGCCTTCTAAATCTGGGTGGGTAAACCAACTGAACCAACTAAGCTCTTTGACTGACAAAGCTGTGAGAGAATAAACTTAGATTGTTTATGTCATTAAACATGCATGTTCTTACGGCAGAAAAACACAACCAAAACAATGTTTAGGGAAAGTTTTAATCAGTTCCCATCACTTTCCTGGACAATGACAGAATTCTTTAAGAGCATTTAATCTCCACACAGCCTAAATCTCCACTGGAGGCATTTATGTCAAATAACCTCAAAATTACTTTCAAGTTGCCCGACTATCCATCCATATCACCTCATTGTTTATTTTTAACAAATACTTTGTAAACATTATGCTCACTTTATCCTAAACTAATATTTCTTCCCTGATTGATATTCTCTTTCTCAAAGTTGGAAAGAAATTTCACCTAGACAGGAAAGTAAAGGGAAACAAAACAAAACAAAGCAAACAAAACAAAAAATCAAAGCAAGAGAAAGTAGAGCTGAAATAAAATGTGTGGGGATTTAACTGCAATTAGAAAATCATGAAGTATGAAAGAGATAAGGTAAGCAAAAGAGGGATAGAACTGATCTCTAATGATCATGTATACAGTGGTACAGGGCTTATGCGTTAGTTATTTGAGAGGATGCACTGAGAGATATGTGGTAGAGGATGGTATAGTTATTTTAATGCCTTTTTAAAGAGGGTTCTGAGCAGGATGAAGATTTTTGAAAAGGCTGTAATATAAGTAATGTAAACAGTCAATAGAAGTGACAAAGATGTGAGACAGGTTTATGACAGAAGTGTTGGTGGGGACAATAATACTTGAACATTTGACATAATATTTTTAGCAATAAAAACTAATGTTACATAATCTCAACAAATCTTAAAAATATTATGTTACAAAAAGTTGGACACAAAAGTACACATACAATAAGGTTCTATTTATAACAAGTTCAAGAACAAGTGAAACTAAATTGTGATAGATCTCAGATGAACAGTTGCCTTTGGAGGGTGAGTCCAATTACAAAGATCATGAAGGAAATTTTAGATATCTGATACCTAGATTTAGGGTAGTGCTTTCACAAGTGTACACGTGTCAAAACCAAACACACTCTACATTAAAATTTGTGCATTTTATTGTATGAATACAACACCTCTGTAGAGTTTATTAAATATTTTGGAAGTAAAGGTAGCAAAAATATAGATGTCAGAAGTAAAGAGCGAAGGTAATCAAATAGATCAAAAGCTTTAGGCTTCTTACCAGGATAAGAATGTGGGGATGTGATGAATTGAGAAAGGAAATCCATAAGGTACAGTTTGGACTAAGAGAAAAACATGGGCATGATGAATTCACTTTGCAATATTCAGTCTGAGATATGTATGAAATAACCAAATAGAATAGTTTGGATTTTTAAGCTTGAAGTTCAAGATAAAACACCAGAGTTTGTTTCTGTCAGTTTTGCTGTTATGAATGTGCTTTATTTGTATTTCACTGGCTATTGCTGATATTCAGGAATGCCATTCATGTTTATACATCAATTCTGTAACTTCCTACATTACTAAACTCTCTAAATTCTAGTGGTTTGTAAATCTTTCCCATGGGTTTTCTATGTAGACAGGCATAATATCTGCAAATAATGAAATTACTTTCTTATTCTCAGAATTTAATTACTTATTTGATATCTTCCTCCTCTCTGAAGGCACTTCCAGCACAAGAGAGTAGATGGAAGTGATAGAGGAAAGCCTTGGTCTGGCTCTGACCCTTGGTTTTCTTTGCATTTAGCTGGTTCTTTTTCTGTCCTGGTCCTTGGTCAGTGTGGTGTAATCTTCACTAGCATGTGTTCCTGATACAAACACAAATAGACTTAAGTCTTAATAATGCCATTCAGTAGTGATGGGATCTTGGACAAGTTATTTAACATCAGTCAGACTAAATTACAAATTGAAAAGAATAATAATTCTTTGCATGGAAATTGTGAAGAGAAGGTAATAAACAATGAAATACTACCTGTGACAAGTTATTTGAAATAATATCTACAAATGTTATTTCTTTAGATTCATACTTCTTTGCAATATGGCTTTATAGCAACTCCTAACTCGAAGGCAAGACTAGCGAATTCAAATTCATTTCCTTTGAATTTGAATAGTCTTGTGTCTTGATGTACCCATTAGAATCCAGTGCAAATGATGATGTATCATCACCTTCATCCTAGGCCTGAAAGTTTTCTGATCCCTGGTCTAGTCAATTGCTCAAGAAAAACTCATGAGTATATTATTCCTTGGGTTACTGAATGTTTTGAACAGCATTTAAAGAGTTTTGCCAGTTATAAACAATACACAGATATAATAAATATAATTCTAATTATATATATGTTTCAAATATCACTTGTCTTCTCTTGTTTTGATTTGATTCTCTTGTGATTCTAATTTTACATGGATTCTTTTTTGCCTGTCATCCAAATCAATGACTTTCACTCTGACCATATTTATACTTTTTATATCTTTCTATATTTTATTTTTGTCCTCTTGATAGTTTTGCCGCACTTTCCCAACACTCATTATTAAATGTTCATTTAAATTAATTTTTGCTCAAATCCATGGCTATTTGATTTTCATTCCTGATGTTAGTTGATCTTTTATTTTTCATTCTTTACTGAGCTCGGTCAACTTTTGGTTCATATCTTCTTGTTTTTATCTTTCTTTTCCTACCTATTTATGTTCTTTTTGAATTTCTGAGTCAAGTTATTTATTCATATCTCTAAATGCTTATATGTAGATACTCAGTTTAAAGTATTGTATTAAGGGTAATACCTGATTTATGATATTTTTTATCGGGGTTATTATCTTAAATTGATCTTTACTTTGTTTTTTTTTCTTATAATTATCTTGAATAGAAAAAACTTTCCGCAGCTGTGTATTTTGTAGACATTTCTGAAGATTTTTGCTATCCTCCATTTATATTGAAAACTTGAGATATGTGTAGTTTTCTTTTTTTTCTTATAGATCATATATATTCTTTAAATATTTATTAGGAATTTCAAATTATTGGCTTATTACTATTATTGGGCTATTACCTCAACTACCTCAGAAGTCTCCTTTATATTTTTGAAATACATATTTTTTTCTGAATATAGAATTCTATGTTGACTTTTTTTTATTTAGTTTGGTTTTGGTTTATTTCCATTTACATGTATTGCTTCTCTATCTTGTGGTCTCCCTTGTGTCTGATGAGAATTTACTGGTGATTTATACCATTATATCAATGTTGCCTTCTGCTTCTGACTTCTTTCATTAGTGTAATGTATTTATAGTTGATCCATTTTATCATACATATAAGTACTTCTTTTTATGGTCAAAAAGATCTCATTATATGGATATGCCACATTTTATTTTTATCCGTCCATCAGTAGATGGACATTTGGATAGTTTTTGCTTTTTGACTATTATGACACTTGAATTTAATGTAAAAAGAAAAAATTCTCTAGCAGGATTTTCTTATTAGACTTCCAGAAAGGTATAAAATCTAAGGGAAACATTAGGTCCAAACCGTGTGTTCTGAAATATTTCTTTGTTCTGTTTGTAAATAATATTTTTATAATATAAGCCTAATAAAGCAGGAGTATTTCATTTTATGGTTCATGTTCTTTCCCTAGAGTTAGGTGGTCAATTATCCATAGAATAAATGGATAAATACATATGCTGTGTCCAATACTAGCCCCTATTCCACAATTCTTTAGGTAGATGTAATTTTTCTACCCATTCAATTGTATTAGGTTGATTATTGCCATAAGTTTGTCCTATACATGTGAGCAGAATGCATCGAATGTTGGGGTTTTGTTTTTGATGTTTGTTTGTTTAGAGAATATCCCAGGCATTTGTTGTAGCCATTAGAGAAAGTTCCAAATTTTATCTGCAGAACGTCTAATATAAAATACTTTATATTTATTATTTAGGAACAAAATTTGGGTATTTACTAAGAAGCTTCATACTGGATTATATTATTTTTATTTTTTAAACCTTTTTAAATGTGTATTTATTTTTGAGAGACAGAAAAAGACAAAACATGAGCAGGGCAGGGGCAGAGAGGGAGACACAGAATCTGAAGCAGACTCCAGGCTCTCAACTGTCACACAGAGCCCTACCTGGGGCCCAAACTCATCGACTGCAAGATGATGACCTGAGCCAAAGTTGGGCACTTAACCAGCTGAGCCACCCAGGTACCCCTATCTTTATTTCCTAAATTCATGGACATTTAACTTAAAACTTGTTCAACATATTGATACTGATTTGTTATTAGTATAGTAAGTAAGAAAAAAGAATGGCCATACTAGTTTGCAGCTCCTTTAATTAACTATAGAGTTTAATTCCTACACCCCTTGAATCTGAGTTGTCCTGGTGACTTCCTTTGAACAGTAGAATGCAGGAGAGCTGATGTTAGAAGTGTAAGTCTCAATATCAAGAGGCCTTTTTGTGTCCACTGTCACTGTCATTGTGGACCTCAACACCTTTTGCATAAATCTGGGCTAAACTAAAAGAGATTGATAGATCGCATGGAACAGATATAAGCCATCCAGAGAGAGACTCCTCTAGACTAACTGGTTGCCAATCATCCTGGCAGATGACCACAAATGTCTGTATGAGTCTTGTCAAAACCAGTGGCAAACACACAAAGATAAATCCAGCCCAAAAATTAGAATCACAGAACATAGATCTAAATAAATTAATGTGATTTTCAACCATCAAGTCTTGGTTTGAATTGTTATGACACAAAGTTAACTAATACAATTGATATAGTGATCAAGAAAGTCATGTATATAAAGTCATATGATTTAAAATAAATTTTAAAATTCTAGGAAAAAAACAGGAATATATCTGACAATTTTTGAATTTTAGATGCATTAGTGCTTCTTGTTGAATACAGTGGTAATCATTTCTTCTCCTATAGTTTCCATGGGTTGTTTTATACAAACACAAGCAACAAAAGTGTTCTGTCTTTTTTTTTTCCCTATTATTTCACCTGCTTCTGGTCTTTTATAACCATCTGTGAAATCAATAGTATCTTTGAGAAAGCTGTTGGCTATAGTAAATTCATTTATTGAAAAACAAAACAAGGAGGGGCAAGATGGCGGAGAAGTAGGGAGTTCTGTACCTGCACTCGCACCCATGCATCACACGGAAAAGATCTGAAGCCATAGGAAAACATACCAAACCCAAGAGACTGGGAGAGAAAGGACGCAGATTCCACTGAGAAAGACTTCTAGCGTGAGTGCGAAATGGAGAAGTAAAAATCGGGCCTGAATTGGAGACTAGAAAGATGCGCCACCCCGCTCTGTGGGGAGTGAGAGGGGAAAAAGAGAGTCCGAAACAGAAAAACCTCCGCTCTGGGGAAAAACTTCCACTCGGGGTGTAGAAAATCTTTGCACACAAAATACCTGCGCGTCAAGCCCCTCCATGCTCCAAGTCGCCCAGGAGGGGCTGCGCTCACGATTTGCTTCTTTGTGCTGGCTCCTGGCTGGCGGGGAGAGGTTGCCCGCCTGCAGCCATTTCCCTCGAGGCAGACCTGGACCCCTGAGGAGGCGCGCAGGCACCGGCAACCGTGCTCCTAGCTGGCTGGAACTCTAGAGGGAAGGCAAGGCACTAAAAACTGGCAGATGTGACCTCAAGTTCATGTTTTGGGTGATTGAGACACAGAGGGAACTTGATTTCCTCACTCCAGCAGACTCAGCGCACCTGCAGACAAGGCCCCCTGCCCGGCCCAGGCCCCCCAGCCCCACCCAGAGGAGAAGGAGCAGTGGCTTCTGGCTCCGCCCCCAGAGCTAGCCTGGAAGATTGGAATCGCCCTGAGGGGAAAGCCAGGGGATCGCCTGAGGCAATTTCAGCGGGGTGCTTGGCCTAGGATTTGGAGGCTTGGACTGGCCTGGGTTGAAAAGCACAACAAACTCTGGCTGAGCCCCTGACCCAGGAAGTTTACATGCCTATAAAAGCGAGGTGGAACACCACCACTCCCCTCCCTACAACCTCCAGGCAGAACTCCCTCCTGACTCATTGGATCACACCACACGCATTCCTACTTGAGAGCTGCCCTCGTCCCTTTCTCCCTTTTTTTTTTTGTTTTTTTGTTTGTTTTTTTGTTTTTTTGTTTCTCTTTTTTTCTGCAGAACACTGACCTGATTACCTCTGGTCACCGGCGTGCTTAAACAATCAAATTTAGTCCATTCTGTAGATGTAAATTCTACACCTCCCGACCTTTTCATCTCTTTCTCTCAGGAGTAATTAGACTATATAGTTTCTCTGGATAAAACCAGCATCCTTCTCTCACCTATCCAACCATATTCTACCCTTTACCTCTTTGAAAAGAGCTTCATATCCCTTCTGCCTGTTCATTCTATTTCCAATTGTGCCTCATCCCGCCCGGTCTTCTCTCTCCTTCTCTATGCTCTTCAACCAGCACTGCATGCACACGGCATTTAACTATAGTTGGGAAATCCAGGTATATGCTTTAAACCGTTCTTTGTCCATCGGTTTTCTTCTTTTTTCCTTTTCTTTTCTCCTTTTTGACCATTTTATGTATTTTATACTCCCTATTATTCGCCCTCCCTCCTCCGTCTACTCTCTTAACTTTTTTGTTTTCCCTCTCGCTTTACATGTTAGTTGAATTAGCCTGTGTGTTTGTGTGCTCCTGCTCCTTGTGTGTTTGTCTGTCTGTTTTCTTTTCCAAGGTTACCTAAAGAAACAAGCCATAGTACACAAGGTGGGGAGTACCAAATATCACTACAAAAATAAAATAACCAAGGTCCCAACAAGAGAGAACAAGAGATACCATTCAAAAAACACTCTCTGAAAGGATAGGCCCTGGACAGTCAAAGAGTCTTCTTGGATATAGCAGCGCTCATAGATACAGAGAGCATAACAGGTCTTTAAAACCAACAAGAGCTGGAAAGCTAACTAAAATGACGAAACGAAGATCTCTCCTCCAAAGAAACTCCAAAAAGAAATGACAGCAAATGAACTGCTCAAAACAGATATAAGCAGCATAACTGACAAGATTTTAGAATAATAATGGTAAAATTAATAGCTGGGCTTGAAAAAAACATAGGGGACATCAAAGAAACTATGGCTACAGACAGAATGGAAAATAAAAATAGGCATGAAGAATTAAAAAATGCGATAAATCAGATACATAATAAATTAGAGGCCTCCAAAGCACGGACTGAAGAGGCAGAAAGGAGAATAAGTGATTTAGAAGACACCATGATAGAAAAACAAGAAGCTGACAAAAAAAGAGACAAACTGATCCAGGAACAGGAAAGTAGAGTTCGAGAGCTCAGCGATACGGTCAAACGCAACAATATCCGTATCATAGGAATCCCAGAAGAGGAAGAGAGAGGGAAAGGTGCTGAAGGAGTCCTGGAACAAATTATAGCAGAGAACTTCCCCGACTTGGGGAAGGAAGTAAATGTGGAAATACAAGAAGCTCAGAGGACTCC